>NW_023593244.1:0-25212 GCF_014839805.1 Manduca sexta
TTATAAATGCAAGGTCAAATATATGCCTAAACATAAGAATATACACTAACAAAGTCCAATTTCGAGACCCACCTGTCTTAGCTGCTGTTCGAAGAGCTGCTGCTGCCGGTTCTGCTCGATCATCACCTCCTGGTTGAACAACATCTGGGCTTTCTTCCTCTTTCTCTGCAGGCAAGGAACAAACATTATTTATAATTCGGCGATTTGCTATTCAAACTGACGCTGCGGTATATTGCGTATTGCTTCATGGGAAGTGGAACGGACTTATCAAAAGTTACAAGCTTCATCGAATTCAAGTTCATCGAATTTTGCATAATAATATCTACCCTGTATTATAATATACTGTCCCACTGTTGGGCACGGGCCTCGTCTACTATTGAGAGGGATTAGGCCTTAGTCCACCACGCTGGCCTAGTGCGGATTGGTAAACTTCCCTGGAAATTCCTATAGAGAACTTCTCAGGTATGCTGGTTTCCTCACGATGTTTTCCTTCACCGTTAAAGCAGGCGATAATTCACAAAGAATACACACATTTCTTTTTTTTAGTAAAGTCAGAGGTGCCTTTGGGATTTGAACCTGCGGACATTCGTCTCGGCAGTCCGTTCCTCAGCCAACTAGGCTATCGCCGCTATTACAATTCTACGTACATAGTCATAAAGCTTGCGTATACGAATGTCCTTCATAAATATTTCAAAGTGGACTGATATCAGAGACTGAATGAAATTCTGTTAAACAATTTACATATCCTTGAAATACATTAAACAATATCAAAATTCATTCACCTTTAATAACCCGTTATGATGCAAATTTAATTACTACAAATTCGAACGACATTCTTATCTAACAATTTTAAAAGCGTGATGGATGGGCGCCTTACGTTTTAGTGTAAGGCAGGTTAAATTCAAATTTTATGTAAGGTTACACTGCACCGGAAACGTTTATCGAGATCGGGCCAAGGCGAATAGGTCATAAAATTAATGTCATTTGTTTGTTGAGAATCATTCTAAACACTGAAATGTTTTGTATTGAATTACTGCACGTATAAACATTAGCAGATCTGGTGTAGGAGTTTCCTCATTCCAATTACCATTTAATTGATCGATTTCTTCCTAACCGAATTTCGGCCACGGCGGCCAATCTCAACGGAGATCAGCCGAGTACGCAGGAGATATTATAATGCGTGTGTGTAATACACAGGTGCACCTCCATTCCTTCACTCTCATACTCCGGTGAGACGGCAATCCGACATGATCGGAGAGAGATCAGGTGCAGGAAAACTTTACCTTGTAATACTACAAACCAAAAATAAACTTGAAGTATGTGCCTGATATAAATTGAACATTATTTTCGTATATTTATTCAAGTATTGTTTAGCTTAATTGACAATGTATTTCCTGTACGAATAATGTTCCTCTTAATAAAATTTACACTCAATATCATGAAGTATTTATCCCGCATAGACATTTCCTGTGTTGGATATAACAGAATTGAGGAAACCTGTGAAACAACGATAAATTCACGATATAGGGATTTACCGGTCTCCGAAAAGGCGGTATTTTTATGCATCTACACAGACCTCTCTGGGATTTGTGGAACGATTTGCGTGATATATACAGAAAAAGATTTCCTAATTGTCTGATTGTCTATTAACAGCTAAAATAACTATACTGGTGGTGGTATTATTAGTGCACGAATAAAAAAAAAATACTAAGCTGTGTGCAGCAATGGACTGCATTTTCTTCCGAGATACTTTAATATAGAGTTTTATGACCAATAATTGACTTACTACAATTTCCTCCAAACTGAAACACAACAGTCATATCACACTAGTGCTTGGCAGCAGAAATAGACAACGCGGCGATGCGAAGTGCCTACTGCCGTATGACATACCTATCGCGAAGTAAATTATTTAGACAAATCAAAACTAACCTCATTTCTCAATCACAGAAAAAAATCAACATTAAAATCTTTAATCACAAAAAAACATATTTAAAAATCCAAAAATTGCATTATAACAATACTTAATAAGTTTTCGTTAAACAAACAACAAACGATTCGCAAATATATCCATTCCAAAACAACTTTCTTTAAAAAGACTCGAGTATTTAGACCTTCACAAACAATTTAGCAATGTCTTATCCGCGAACGCTTTCTTTCAATACCATGCCGAGACTGAGGCCTCAATAATCATCATGGAATCACGCGAGGTCGCGCCTGCAGGTCGCTGAAGGATGTTGGTAGTCTTAACTACCGTCACCATGGTAACCGTTTGCAAATCTAGCTGCACACGACTGTGGATCGATTGGCCGTTGCACGGGTCTCTTGTAAGCACCTTAGTTAAAGGGTTAATTAGTGCTTTTATAGGTCATAATGATTATCTAGGTAAAGTGTATTTTCAGGAAAATCAAAGTCCCAGGAACATTTAGAATTATAGAAATCGTCGAAAGTAAAATCTTCCCAACACTTTGGCTATACAGTTATTTTTTTTACTAGTATGACCAAACGCGGCAACCATCATACACTGACTTAGAGTCATTCAGTTATACAGTATCATTTTGATGCTGCTTTACTAAATGTAACCACACACTTATGTTTTCAAAAATAACACTTGACAATAAGTAACAGGAACTGTACATGCTAAATAAAAAAGTGCAAGTTTCAAACACAATCAATAAATACTACTTAATATTTTACGCTCTAATGCCTCTACCACCAGTATAAGTGAATACATCGCAGCGGAACTTTTAATCAGAAATATACTCGTGCAGACGCTGTATTTACACTAAACTCCAAATCAAAAATCTTAAAAGTAAAACTTGGATTTTTGGTGAGAATATGAGTTATAATGGATGAGTTCTGGCACAATGTTAGCTGAGGTAAAGCTGTTTAATAAAATACCTACCATATTTTTCCTTACACATAAAAAAAATGTGAGAAACAATATATTATGTGCTATGACTTCGCCAAAACACTATACCTTATATAATTACAGACTTCAAAATAAACACGGTACTACCTTAATAACTGCCAAACAATGTCTGCATTAACTTCATTAAGATACTAGTTTTGTATCACAAATATTTTTATGTTTATCTGATAATGAAGGCAATCGCTGGCACATTATTCTATTTTCCTTATCTACGTATACAATTTGATGTGGTTATCGTTTTAAATAATACGTTTTAACATAATTTAAAAGAAAAACTCATGATAATTAAGTATTTTTTATAAACAAAAGTTTATTCGTACAAAAGCACAAAGAAAACCATCATCATCATAATCATCAGCTCCTTGCAGTCCACTGCTGAACATAGGCCTTAACAATTATTAATTAAGAAAACCTTCATTAAATCATAAACCTGACAAACAAAATACCAAAACTCAGACACTTGGTCCATAAATGTGATATGTGAAAAGTATTTAAAACTGAGGGATAAAAATTAACACCAAGAAATGGTCTTAAAAACACCTTTAGGTATAAGTTGATTAACCATCGTTTTCAATGAAAGATCCCAAACTTAATGTTCGATCCAATCTCGAGAATGTAACAATAAAAAAAAATAAAGTCAAATTGAGCACCTCCTCCTTTTTCAAGTCGGTTAACAATAAGTCATTTGTAGCATATCAAAATACTTAGTTCTGTTTGGTCCATTTTGCACCTGGATCAAAAAGCTATTGATATCGTGTACGGATAATGGCGCTTTACCTCTGCCAGCAGAGGGATAATAAATATTTAAAATAATGATTAATTTTGTTCTGCTTCAGGCCTGTTTCACAAGTTCCAAGTAATTTTTATTTGACAGTCATCCTACTAAACAGCTAATATCGATGGTAATCATTATATAATAATATTGTATAGATGGTACTCATCATTTATTTGGGAATATCGATTAGAGTGTGACTTTTGTATTTGATTGGTTTATACTTTCATGTGAGTAATGTAAATGTAATTTACTTAAAAATTGCGAAACGAGCCCTTATTGTTTATATTAGTATTGAAATAAAGCCGCGAAGATGATGTAAGATGCGGGCACGGCTACGGAATAAAATGAATGAGGTGGGAGATGCAATATTATACTCTATATTTAGTTATATAGTGTTTATTTTATTTTCTATGCCTTCATTGAATTTGATTTTGATATTTCTCACAGCGCTCTAGCTAATTCTTTATGCTTTAGCCACAAACGCAAATATCATGAGAATAAACATTGTGTTTAAATGCACGGCGCCAGAAACGCTCTGACCTCGTACCGAGAGAAAATAAAAAACTAATTGTAATAAATTAACAAATTGATTATTTTTTGTACCTGTTTAACAAAGTCCAGACTGCGTGCTATTATTTTACAATCGACTGCAAAATTATTATGATATTTTATTCATGGTATGGCAAATAAAATTAAATGTACTTCGATACGTTTTATCTAAAATTAAATTCAAAAAAAAAAACGTTTGTGAGCAAAACTCTCGTCACTTGTCGCCGTCGTGTGAACTACAGTGAACCTGCCAGAAAGTTCACTAACACAATAAAAACCAGATTTACTCACCGCATTCTAATCCAATGAATTCAACAATAAACACAGTCACCAAACTTTATCCTCTACGGAAATTTTACTTTGAAAAAACCTTCAGCACTTCCAAAAAAAAACAAAACAAATTTAAAAATAGAATTAACAGAAACGAACACTATTTTCCCGTATTCACTATTACTTTCTCGAACGTTCACAAAAACACACAGGCCGCATGTTACTTTAACAATTTATTCGAAAAACATAACAATAAAAATAAATAAATAAAATGAAAAAAAACATTTAAACAAAAATGAAAAACAAGCGCCACGCGTCGCAACGCATTCGAACACAACACAATGTTTACTGACATAACGCGATGTGTTTGCGCAACGTAGTGAGTCGACAGTACGATATCGTGTTTATATTGCACGCGACCCCCGTCCCCGTCGTCACACTCCGTTTTGGTCATTAACCGGTAGGTCATGGACATTCAAATCCGCAAATTTGAAAAGGTGCTACTAAATATTTTTGGAATTAATAAACTATGTTTTTAAAGATATTAATCGACGGTTGAAATGCTAATTGACTTAAGCGATATTTTTTTGCAACACTAAGTTTCATACGTATTTAAAATCAGCACTTTTTTGTTTTTTATACCTAATTAAAATTTTTCGAAAAATAAATGTCGCTTTGTTAATTAGCCTTTAAATTGACGATATTTAATAATTTCAATAAAATAACAAGAAGACACTCCCCGAAATAAAGCTGTTTATTTTCATTAAAATTATGTGTCCAACAATAAGTAGAAAGAACAATAAACGTGAAGTCAATGCCATGGTCTACTTCATTGCTTATTCAATGCTAAAAGCTCCGTTATGATACGCTCGTTGACTACCAAACCTAGTTCCCATAATAGTGCCATTTTGACGTAACATTTCAAACACGTTGCACGTGTATGGTCTGCATGAACCGGAATGCGGCGGCTTTGGTTTGATAACATCAATACAAATATTAAATGACCTTCGCGTGTACTGCGAATCGAAATACTTTGGACTGTATTTTTAATTAAAACTGGGTTAACATATTTTATTAAACACCTATAATCCGTCTGCAGTAATGAAGTTAATATATTCACGAAGGACACATGAAACTAAATAGGAATAATAAAAATCATGACACTATTTTTCCTACCTTCCTATTACGCAAATTATTTTTAAACAGGAAAAAATTTAGAAACTGTTGTTTTCCTGTTAAAATGTATAAGATAAACAACACTATGCATTTATATATAACTAGGTATTACTCGCGGCTTCGCTCGCGTGAAATCATTTTCCGCTTCAAATGTTCTTAAAACACTATACGACGCCAGTGCAATCTATTAAAAATCAAATTAAAAAATTCCATTATTTTCCATCGAAGCAAATTACAGGGATAAAAAGTAGCCTGAATTAATCCCAAAAATGGTCTAACCGTGTGCCTAATGTCATCTAAATCCGTTCAATTGTTTCTACGATTACTTCAACAAACCTACAAACATGAAAACATTTTCCCAAAATTACTCATTAATAGTTTACAAGAATCAGCCACTTATCAGCTTATGTAATATTCTCTATTTTTAATACATTGAACAAAGTCGCCCTACTGCCGTACTGCGCATACGCGGCACGGTACGCATCACAATTGCAATTACGATTGCGTCAGCGCAATTAATCGTCCGCGATGAGGCGTGGATACATTATCAAAACTACTGAACCGATATCGACGCGTTTCTATCGTGGGTGCACGTTTGAGGGACTATTTTAAATGATGACATACAAAGATTTCTTGAGAGGTTCTGAGGGCGGGGTCGAATCCTGCACCCAATTGACTATTTCGGAATGAAATGACATTTCTTAAAAGAATATCGCTGAACAAATATATATTTAAAAAAAACAGGAATAGTGTTACCTCTTTTGAAGTCCAT
The DNA here is from genome assembly GCF_014839805.1 of Manduca sexta. Classification (NCBI taxonomy): domain Eukaryota; kingdom Metazoa; phylum Arthropoda; class Insecta; order Lepidoptera; family Sphingidae; genus Manduca; species Manduca sexta. The sequence goes on from NW_023593244.1 coordinate 6,472, forward strand.
TAAAGAAAACATTGCAATTGAGGCATGTACTGCTATCAAAGGAATAGGGTGGTAGACTTCCCAGTTCAGTATTTATGTATACTAAACCTGAAGAGTTTATTTTTTGTCTGAACGCGCTAATCTCACAAAATACTAAACTAATTTTGTTTTTTTTTCGCTAATAGCAAGCTACATTACACCCAAATCCTACACGGCCCTTATTCTCTATCCCGCACTTTATTTTAACAGTGCGTAACAAGCACGTAACACAACGCATCATGTTTAGGACTATAGAAATTTGGCTTACAGAATACCATTCCACGCACATTTCTCGGAAATAACATGACACGGCCGCGTTACGCGTTTACACTATCATACAGAATAAGGGCCCAGGCTACTTTCTATCCCGGAAAACTCCTATACGCGGACGTAACCGCAAGCAAAATCTAGTTTAATATTCACGATGCCATCCCACCAGCATTCCAATGGAAATAGGTCTACAATTTTCGAGTGCACGCCGATGGCTACATTATACAAGAATCGTAAAATCGTTATGTATTTAGCAACATAATTGAATATCAATTCGTTGGCAAGCAATGCATTTGAGTTATCGCTAAACGTTTTCAATCAGAGTAATACACGCTTTTAGGTTAGATAAGAGAGGTAAGCTTGTTGGCTTTACGCCATGATGGATGTAATTAACTCGTGTTGCTAAACATTAAAATGGATGTCGCTCGGATGCAGAATAACTATTTTTATAATACAGTTGTTAAGTGGTGTGTGAAAACTAAACGACAATTTTATATCAGCTGCTAATTACTGATAATAATTCTGAAACTTTTAACATGGCGGCCGAAGGAAAGTCATTGTTTACGAGCAAACGGCTCGAGTGATAGTAAGCGACAAGACCGCTCTTACACTATAGCAACGCCATGCAGAATGACAAAATAAATTTAAAGTTAATATTGTTTGACAATAATAAAACCGTAAGCAGGCCAGCATGTTTGTGTCGTGTGGCGAAGGATAATCACTCGTCAGTCTGTCCCGCCCTCACGCCCACCATTACAACTCCTGTTAGCCAGGATCAGCAGTGGCACGCATTTTACGACACTGAGCGGTGAAGCTCGGCGAGTCTCAGGGAACACTAATTTGTCTATATCCCGCAACGAAATCAATCAAATAGAAAGATAGGCAGAAGTTGGAAATATTAATTGTCCACTTCCCTCCACAGCAAAGCGGGAGACAAAATGAACCAAGGAGGCATTTTAACCCAAGTATAGGGATGTTTACAACAAGACAGGCCAGTTTTAAAGCACCACGGATAAAAACTAAACTAAAGTCAACCTTCTATCTGGATCCTAATTCGCTTACAATAATGCTGTGTAGGCACTTTATTTAGTCAAATATTTTTCTAATTCAGTTACAAGTATATCAGCCATTACCATATCTCGTGCGCGCAGTGATATTCGCATGGCCTAGTATGCAAATCGGAAACTTGCGGCCGACAATACGATTAGTCTGCTACCAAAATACTTTCCATATTTTAAGGGCTATTTTAGGTTAGCAAAGTATCTATAATGGTCTATTATTATAAATGTAAAAGTGTGTGAATAAGTTTTAATTGTAGAAGTAAACACTGAAATTCCCCCTCGAGTAAGCGTGAAGCCCCTAGTAATGCTGCCACTGTGAATAAGGAATATTAAAACAAATATCTTGTCTCTACACATTAACCATGGATTATGGTGGACCAATGACACCCTCTCAACCTATTACGCCTTTCGATATTATTATAATGCAAATAGTATGCATCGAGATAAGAAAAGTGGGACAAAAAATCCATCGCAAGTTTTACAATAGACGGCCTTGGATCGAAGACAGGCTGTTCCGGCCATTCAAACTGATACCGTCGTTTCTAGTAGAGTTTTTTATACAGACAAGGGAAAATCACCCCACTGCACCTGGCAGTAAGCGGAGTGGGGTCCAGTTACAATGTGGATTATCCCTTGCCAGTCGGCACAATTTTGCCAGTTCGTTTAAACCGGATATACACAGGGTGATACCGGAACGCGACACACATTTATTAACAAATTGGATATAAATTTAATGTCTAGATTATAATATTGGCAAGGCTAGTTCTTCGCCTATATTATCTTCCAATTAATGAGTACTTCATATTACTATGATGTTACACACAATAATTATTCCGACATGAAATTCTTTAAATTTTTCAAAATTGAGTTTTTTAAATTACCAGATTTTTTTGTCTCTTTGTTTTGTATGTCCTACTATTACTTGACATTGACAAAATCACCGATAAATAAACAGCGGCAGCCATAATATAAAAGAACAAGAAAATGATTTATTATGTTTACGCGAATGTTAGACAGTAAAATAAAAGTATGTCGGGGCTTCTATCTCGGTTTTTATACTATAATCTTCTCGCTCCTAATTTTAAGAAGAAGAAAAATAAATTCTTTACTCGCAACCACTGCTCTTAGACAGCAAAAAAGCTACATCATCGTACCATCACACAAGAAGCTTACCACACTAAAATACACTCGAAAACTCAAACACAAAACACGAAACACACCAAATACGATAAACAATCGAACAGAGTGTACGGTCGCGTGACAGACTCGCGTTTCCATCGCGCCGACGACGGTCGCACGACTCCAGCGGTTCGTTAATCAGAATTTCATGCAAACAGTATGATCATATGAAAAAAAATATACGTATCGACTAGTGATGGTATATTTAGTGTTGTGTTTAATTACGTAATTGTGAAAATGTTGCCAAATTTAATTACAAGATACACATCGTTTTGCTTACTGGCAGGAATGGTGATCGATAATTTAACTATAGATACAGAATGTTTTATTTTAGGGACTATGGAATGTGTTCGTGTTTTAGAGTACAGTAGTAGTCATGACATTTTAAATTGATTTTAATCATTCAAATTTTATCAAAAAACTTGTAACAGAAAAAAATAAAAATTCGCATTAAATATATAAAACGCATGTGTTGTGACGTCACCGGCATTTAAAACCAGGCGTGTGAGGAAGACAACACGATATTTTGTATCCAAGTTTGTTTATTCACAATTACGCATAAAATAATAACAAAACATACGTCTAATTATGCCAATATCTACCCAACTCTAGCAATGTGGCATTGCTTTGAAACAACAAGTGAAATGTATATAATTTTTCGTTGAACAGAGCACGATAATCGCGTGACTCGAAGTTGAACGCAAGCAATGTTGTTTCTAGGAATAACTATTACAAAATGTCGAGTTAAAATATCATTTCGATTTATCGTTATTTGTAATTTTAGAAACCAATTTGTTTGCCGAAATTATTGTCTTGTTTGTTGATGCGTTAGGTAGATTCAGTTAATTAAAAAAAATGCCAAATTAGGGCTGTATGTGCTATAGAGTCGTAGCGGTATACGTATAAGATTTAAAATAACGCAAAAATCTAAAAATGTCTAGAAATTTGAAGCGTATAAACAAGTTTCCAGAGTCTATTGTGCCCGTAAATTATATACATATGTTATAATTTTTTTATCGCCCTAATACTGAATAGACAAATTTATCAATCGCATTGTATCATTCTGTGCTTGTTGGAAAATAAGAAAGACATCGACCACCGATGGACGTTCCTCATTTTAATTGTTCAAACAGGTCGACTGACGCCAGTTCACTTTCAGTCGACACTTTATCTGGACTCTACTCAACTTACCATAGGGGTCACATTGCCATGGCAGTATACACAGCACTACTCACTGACCTGTTGAGGCTGATGAGCTGCGACTTGAGCAGTTTGAAGACGATGCGCGCGTCCTCCTCCATGATGAGGCCCGCCTTCGCCATCTCGTTGGCCACCTCCTCGCAGTCGTCGTTCTCCACGTCGAACTCGAACTGGATCGCCTCGTTCTCCTTGTGCGTGTACGATCTGAGTATAAGAGATTTTTATTATTGAAGGATGAAACTGTATGAAACTATAATTGAAATACCGACATAAAATTAGGGTCTTGTGGCAATAGATTTGGTGGTCTTCATTATAATAATAAGTTTATTGAAAAAGTAAATGTGTTTTACAGTTAAAAAAAAACAGTGGTATAACAAAATAAATTTCTAAAAACAAAAATAAAGTATTTACCACGGGTACCCAAACTAGGCCTGTACCTTGGGATCCCATTAAAAATTAAACATCGTATAATTTGTAATTGCTTGGTGAGCATTAATCTAAATCAATAAAATAAAACTATTGACAAGATAACTTGTTATAAGAGTTTCTATGGTCGAAAAAATTGTGATTAAAGTTTATCTACATTAAGCAAATTTAATATGTAAAGAACCATCATCATTTTCGCACAAAACAAAATGCCATTTTACGTGAGGTTTCAGAATGGCCGCCCGGTCTAGATGACCTGTAAGTACCTTACACATAAATATTAGTATTAACTATCATTAAAAACCACGTACCGTTTCTTAGGATCGATGATCTTGAGGCGGAACTGTATCTTGGTGATGTCCGAGGAGGTGACCAGGTCGCGGTCCACGATCTCCAGCCGCAGCCCGATGTCTTCGCCGAAGAACTCGTGGTTCAGCAGATCTTTCACTTTTGGCCTGATGTCGACAAGTCATCAATGTACAATGGTAATTTAAATCTATACTAATATTATAAAAATTAAGTTTGTTTGTAGGTTTGTAGGGGCTTATCTTTGTAACTATTGAACCGATCCTAAAAAATCTTTCACTAATACGTTTTTCCCGAATAAAAAAATCTCCCGAGCGGATCCGCGGGCAAAACCTAGTATCTTATAAAACAAAAGTAAGTACAAGCAATTAGACATTTCAATTTGGTGAATTGTAGACATCAAACGTCATAAAATATCGATTTCAAATCAATTCTAAGATCAAATCGATTTTTTTCTTATGCTATTTATGATTATAGTAAACTTATAACTGAACTGTTGTTAATAAGTTTTCGATATACGTAAGCTATCTCACCTGTCAGCTTTGTTCGGCCGTATGCAGGACTCGATGATCTCCCGCACTTCCGGTATCGTCACCTTCTCCAAGCTCTGCGGCTTCACGCCCTGTCAACAGAACAGTCATATGAAAAAAAAAAGTGTGGGTTTAGTCATAAACTTTGATTTTGGCGGCAAAAATTATCTATCTACGGTTGGAGCTCGGGTTTTTTGTTTAATGTTTTTTTTTGTATATTACGCAGGCGTAACGTCACGTGTGCATCCGCGTACGCATCACTCATAACATAACACGTATACGCCGCAGGCAACTTGTTAAATAGATGAATTCTTCATATATGCATAATGATGTATGTATGCCTTATCTATGTTTCCATCTATAGCGTATCATGTTGTTTATGGTATTCTTTTTTAATTAAAACAATTTGGTTCGTTCATTGTCTCGTAACACGTTTTATAACTTATCACGTATGCTGTTGCTTGCGACAGGACATTTGGAGTTTTTTTTTTCGCATCCAAAAATACATATGGCGAAAAGTATGTGCATTGGCAACACCTCTGCATATGCCTTCGGGACAAAATCTTGATGTATTTTGTGTGTATAACAGTGTAGAGTTTATGGAGAGTACTCCAGAGTGGTAATAACTCACCGACACGACTTTCTTGTATATCTGCGCGGGCCCGCTGCACTCGCTGTACGGGTACTCCCCGGTGGCCATCTCCAGCATGCACATGCCGAACGCGTACACGTCCACGGACTCGTCGTAGTGCTCCTCGTACATTTCCGGCGCCATGAACTCCGGCGTGCCTGTGTTAAGGACATAACCGGTAATGTATAACAGATTTTTTCTAAGCACGTAAATACGACATTTTAAGTGGTAATAGCTTATTTGAGTGAGGACTGCCAAAACGAATGTCCGCAGGTTCAAATCCCAAGGACACACCTCTGGTTTTTTTTTTTTTAAATATGAGTATTCTTTATGAATTTTCGCCTGTTTTAACGATGAAGGAAAACATCGTGAAGGAACCTGCATACCTGAGAAGTTCTCTATAGGAATTTTTAAGGGTGTTTTAAATATTTATATTTCCACCAAAAATTTCTTTTTGTCGATAATTATTTTCGTTCAATATAACTCACCAATGACAGATTTTGCAAAACTCCTATTTTTGAGTGTCGCTAGTCCCAAGTCGCCGATTTTCACGCTGCCAGTCGTACCAGTGATAAAGATGTTGTCGCATTTCAGATCTCTGTACAACATATAAAACAATATATTTCGTTAACTTTTCCAGACGTCTTTGTTCGCGTGGAAGGCATGACGATTTAGATGAATTGATTCTGCAATATATTCTTATATTTACAAAGAATCTGCGTATTGTTTTCTTGATTTTATCACTCTGCGTATTGTTTTCTTGATTTTATCACTCTGCATATTGTTTTCTTGATTTTATCAAACTATAGTCGTGAACTTAATCATTACAGTTTAAGTCAGCAAGGTACACATAGAAGGTTCATATTAAAGTATATATTCTCTCAACATTTTCGCGAAAAAGACTTTCATAAAGCGGCATCTACACTTCAATGCCTAAACTACCCATAACTTCACTTATTAAAAGATGGCATTACCTGTGTATAATGGGCGGAGTCCGCGAGTGCAGAAAGTTCAGACCCTTCAGAATCTGTCGACACCATGACTTCAACACCTTCGGGTAGATCTTTTTGAACCTTCGTAGATATCTGGAGATAAAAACAAACAATATTAGAAATATTTAGTAATGATAATAATAGTGCATTGGTAATAATCGAATGGAATGACAATGTTATCGATAAAGATATTAAATATCGATTCAAATACCTATTGAGAAATAGACTAATATGTCGAAAAACCTTGAAAACATTACATAATTCGCTAACTTCCGCTTTTCATACATACTCTTAAAACAATTTTTTTTAATATGTGAACATACAACATTATTGACACCTACAATATAACTGACAATATATTGATGTATAATGGCATTTAACATATACTATGTGTAAATAGCTCACGCTTTCAGCGTCCCGGACAGCATGAGCTCGGTGATCAGCACGATATTCTTCTTCTTGGCCACAGTGCCCTCCCAGTAGTTGTAGAAGCGGACAATGTTCGGATGTTGGAGTTTCTTCAACATGTCCGCCTCCTCTCTAAACCTCAGTCGCTCGGTTTTGTTCAGTTTTTTCTCCTGTGAATCAGTATAATAGTGGAACAAGTGGCCATTGTGGTTTTTTATAAGGTCACTCGGTGGTAAAATTTTGAGCTTGAAGCCCAGTAAACAAATAAGTATAAGTATAAAATAACCTTTATTCTTACACACGCACCCGCCTTTTATTCTAGATTTATTTTCCGTCGTATATATTCCGCCCATTGATGTGATTGCAGATTCAGGGCTAATAATGAATAGAAAAACCTAATATCATAGCCCGACCCAGGAATCGAACCCGAGACTTTGCAATCGAACATACAACTTCGCCACCAAGGCAGTCAAATGAATTCTGCAAAAATTATATATTCAACTAAGCATTACATAGACAGTTATCGATAGCACAACGGATATATAAAAATATTGTGAGGTCTTCAAAAAATATTTTACTAAATGCTACAGCCGGGTATATCTAGATATAGTAATGGTGACGTACCAACAACTCGCACCAAGCGACGGCCACACCGGTCTGCGTGTCCAGCCCGTGGTACACGGTCTTGAACGAGCCTCTACCAACCTCCTTGTCGTATTTGAAAAACCTGCACACATCAATATTATAAACAATCAATTAAACAGATAATCATCTGTAACTAAATAAAGAGCTCATGATACAAAAGTGGCATTTTTGTTGGTATGGTCACGTGTTAAGAAAACCGCAGTACATCGGTGGCAAACGCCTTTGCCTGAACGCACCAGGTGCACGTTCCCAGGGACGGACCAAGAAGCGTTCTCCAGGAAGATATGAGAGTAAATGGTCTCACTGAGTAGGGTGCAAAAGACCGGGCGAAATGGAACGATCGCAGTAGGAAGGCGGACACCTAGGCCGGGATAATCGCCAAGCAGAGAAGAGGCAGAAAAATGGCATTTGTACTTTTTCAGAATTAAAAGTAACCTATATTTAAATTTATCTATCTACTTGTATGTCAAATTGCATCCAAATCCATCCACCCGTTACTGTATTTACTTTAACGCATTTACAATTTCTACCCATAATTGTCAACGTATGTAAGTGTGTCGCGTTCCGAGATCAGCCTGTGTATATCCGATTCCTGCAGGCCGGCATAATTGTGTCGACTGTCGAGGGGTAATCATCTCTCATCACTCGACATTCTATTGGACCCTACTCCACTTACGATCAGGTGCAGTGAGGTCACAATTCTCGCCCTTATAATATAGGAAGTAGGTATTCGAATAATTCAAATAACAACTGGACTTTTATCAACACTAGCAGCATATCATTTAAACTCCATCTAACGGATTTTTTTTGAATAAATAATGATTATAGATATGCAAAGGCAGTGAATTAGAACTCACTTGATTACGACATCTGTTACAATTATCCTAAACTACTTACCCATCATTCAAAAACATAAATGTATACACACTGAAGACAAACAATATAGAGGGCGCTATAAGCAAAAATACTACTGTTTAAGTTTATCGCTGACTCATTGAATTTAAGACTAAAGATGCCTGTAATATGTGCTGGATGTCACATGAAAATTCCAAACAGAAAATTCATTGCCTGCTATCACTGCAAATCTACATATGACTTGCAGTGCGGTAATATCACAGATAAAAAGTTTAACTTGATGACCGCTGAAACCAGAGCCACTTGGAAGTGTCACAACTGCCGCAACAATCAATCCAAAATTATGGACATTCCTACACCTGTACGCAACGGGCAAACTGCAATAACGAACACACACGATTCATCTAACTCCTATATAACACTTCTGATATTAAAAATACATCCAAAACTAAAAACTCCACGCCGCAGGAACACCACAACTCACCTCCTGGAAGCATTTATGTGACCGAGGATGCCATGAGAGACTTATTCGACCATTTTAAGACCGACATTTGCAAAATTATCAAACAAACCGTCACTGAAGTTGTTGCAAGTAAGTTCATTGACATATCCCAGCAGATTAACGAATTTAAAGAATCCTTGTCTTTCTTCAACGATAAGTTCGAGTCGGTTATGACCAATTTACGAGAGAGTACTGCAACTATTGATAGATTACAATCTGACAATGCTGAATTAAAATCAACCGTCAAAGATCTCTCAGTCAGATTAAATTTAGCTGAACAGCACCTTCGCGATAGTAATGTGGAACTGCATGGCATTCCGGAACACCGTGGGGAGAATTTAGTTAACTGCCTCACTCAGTTGTGCACTACAGTAGGCGCTGCTGTTACTGAAAACGATTTTACGCAAGTCACCCGCGTAGCCAAATTGGACAAAGATAGTACAAGACCCCGAACAGTCATCGCCAAACTCCGTACTCCACGTCAGCGTGACATTATACTAGCTGCGGTTTATAATTTCAACAAGAAGAATCCAGAAAGTAAACTAAATTCCCAAAATTTAGGCATCGGTGGCAAAATTTTTCCAGTGTTTGTAGCTGAGCATCTTACACCATCTAACAAATCTCTACATGCTGAAGCAAGAAAAAAAGCTAAAGAGTCAAATTATAAATATGTATGGGTCAGGAATGGTCGCATTTATGTTCGTAAGGACGATACATGTCAGGCGTTGCTTATTCGTAGCACTGAAAGCATAAAGCTTATAAAGTAATTTAGCTGATTCAACTTGTTTACCAATATTCTCGGCAAATGTTGTTGTATTTTTATTTTGATAACATTCACAATATATTACCAAAACATACGGGGTATGAGGACAAAGACTGATGAGCTCTATAATAATATTCTCTTATGTTCCTATGATGTGATCGTATTTACTGAAACCTGGCTTAATGCGAATGTGTATAATAACGAATTTATAGATGCTAGGTATATCGTATATCGCCGGGATCGCCTCTGCAATGTATCTAGTGTTACAAACAATGCCAAATCCAACTGTGTTCCTAAGCGTGATGGTGGAGGTGTTCTTATCGCAGTATCACGTGACATAGAATCTTGTAGACTTTCTAACCATGAATCTGCCTGTGAGGATCTGTGGGTATTGTTGAATATCAAATTAAACAATGTGTTTAAAAAAATTGCTCTATGTGCGGTTTATCTGCCATCTCCACCAATCTTGGATACTCAAACAATATTTATTAATAGCTTGAGTGATGTTTTTAATTATTTTAACGATGTAATTGTAATGGGTGATTTTAATCTTGGTCGCATCCAGTGGAGTAGGGATGAGGATGCTGGATGTATGATACCTTATAATTTTAACAGTAAAATGGAATGCGATCTTATTGATTGCATTGCGTCAAACGAGCTGCAACAATACAATCATATAACTAACAGTAATGGTAGGATACTCGACTTGATTCTAAGCACAATACGTGATGGCAAGGTAGATAGACCACTGCAACCTCTCAGCAGACTTGACGAGCATCACCCACATGTTTTGTATAGTATCACAAATACTAGGGCAACAAGTCTACACGACAAGTATAAAGCTAAATATAATTACTTTAAAGCAGATTATGATTCTATTGTAGACGCGTTAAGGATCACGGATTGGCATTTTGAATTTTCGGGCTGTAGTACAGTGGATGAAATGGTATCAAGATTTTACAAGATAGTTAGGGATATTATTCAGAAATATGTCCCAATGCACTCCATTAGAAAGGCGAAGTTTCCGCCATGGTTTACGTATTCATTAATTAGAATGCTTGCTGAAAAAAACAAATGTAGGTCAAGATATCGTAAATATGAAAACCCTCGCGATAAAATTGAATATGAACTGATTCGTGCTAGATGTCATAAACTGATAAATCAATGCTACATTGATTACAAGCTCCGAATTGAATTAGCTATAGCTAAAGATCCTAAATTATTTTGGCAATTTGTGAAACATAAGCGCGGAAACAATAGCTCCTACCCTTCGCGGATGCACCTGAACGATACCTGGGCTGAAAGCGGATCCGATACTGCCAATCTGTTTGCGTCACACTTCTCTTCTATATACTCCCACAACGGCCATACAGATTCAAACATCTTGGATAGCGCAGGCTTAATTACTGACTGTGTTCCGTCTATTATAAAATTTAGTACCAAAGATGTTTTTCAAAAATTAAAACAGCTAAATGTGAACAAAGGCGCTGGACCTGACTCCATTCCACCGATATTTTTAAACGTAGTGCATCTGGTTTAGCTATACCTGTTACTGTTATTTACAATTATTCACTGGAGAAGGGTACTTTTCCCACCGAATGAAAAAAGCGCTAATCATTCCAATATTTAAAAAGGGAATTCAGGACGATATAAAAAATTATAGACCCATTGCAATTTTATCTTGTCTTTCAAAATTGTTTGAATCGCTGTTGCAGCCAATACTCGCTCGTCACTTTGAAAAATACCTATCGCCCCACCAACATGGCTTTAGGCAAGGTCGATCAATACAAACGAACTTAACTTGTTTTGTCTCTGATTTGTCCCAAGAAATAGACAAGGGTCACCAAGTCGATGCTATATACACAGACTTTAGCAGTGCTTTTGATAAAGTAAATCACTCACGCTTGGTTAAAAAACTGTCCACTTACGGTGTATTTGGATCATTGTTGTCTTGGTTTCGTTCCTATTTGTACATGCGTCCAATGGTGGTTGTTGTCAAAGGTTACGCGTCTCATGAGTATACTGCTGAATCTGGTGTACCTCAGGGCTCGCATTTGGGCCCCTTCTATTTATAGTGTATGTCAACGATATTACCTCTTACATTCGTCACTGTAATTATGCACTTTTTGCTGACGATCTTAAAATTTATAAAACAATAAAGACACACAATGACACTGAACTGATCCAGTCAGATCTTGATAACATCAAGTCATGATGTGACACTAATTGTATGGTATTAAATTCGACCAAATGTTCCTATATTCGGTACACAAAAAAAACGCATCCAATATTGTCATCTTACAACATTAGCAACGAACAACTAGTGATAACCTCTGAAATGCGAGATCTTGGTGTTATTCTCGACAGCAAATTAAAATTCACGTGTCACATCTCTCAGGTTGTTAATGCTGCGTCACAGATGTTAGCGTTTGTAAAGAGAAACGCAAAGACATTTCACCCTTCAACAAAGATTTTATTGTTTAATTCCTTGGTTCGTAGCCGCTTAGAATTCGCTAGTGTTGTTTGGAATCCATTTTATTCAGTGCATTCCCAACGCATAGAATCTGTACAACGTGCATTCACGAGACACTTAGCGTTCACCTCACAAGGTATCTCACACCGATGTCCTTATGAAGATCGTCTCGCTTTCTTTAATATGACTTCTTTACGAAATAGACGGAGGCAGCATGATCTTGTATTTTTGTACAGATGTCTCAATGGGTTTTCTCGGTGTGAGCACTTATTGGAGCGCTTTGGGTTATCAATACCACACCGGCTCCCCAGGCAGCCGCGAACAGAACTCTTCCACCTACTACAAAGCCGAACAAACATTGGATATCATTCGCCCATACGTAGGATTTCCGCTACCTATAATGAAGTTTGTACAAAAGTGCCAGATATTGATATATTTTTCGATTCCCTTAATAGATTTATAAAAAAATGTAGAAGTTCTTTTTAATGGCATGTTATAACATTTATATTATATTGTATTCCTCAGTTATTCGCGGTTAAGCTAAGTATGCAATTTTCTCAAGCAATGTTGTGTACATCTTTAATTGGTACATGTATTAGTTATTAAGCCTGTGTAAAGTGTATTAGACTGTTGAATATATGTACTGTTGATGTTCCTATTATAGTAAATAAATAAATAAATAAATTATAGTGCGCTAATGAAATGACATGCTCACCTGCCACACGGCGACACTCCGATCGGTTCCTCCTCATCTTCTTTATCTTCTTTGTGTTTGTCTTTTTGGTCGAGCTTCTCCAGCTCGTATATCGGTCCGTACACCATGCCTGGAACAAGTCATTGATCAACGTCAACGTTTATGGCCTCTCCGAGCTTGTGTTAGGGTCTACTGCATCATAAAGCGAAATAAAGAAGAAATTGGCCAGCAAAATTTGCAACTATTATAACATACGTTTCTCACTAGTTGAAATTTTCCTAGACTGTATTTTCCTTATCAGGTGCAGAAGTTATTTTTTTGTGCCAGTAAAAACAGAGTAACTACACCCGTCTCTTGCGCCTCTTCAAGTTCCTATCAAATCAGACCTATAGACTACCATAGCCCTCATTCTACCATCAGCTGAACCTCATAATGGTCTTCAAGAATATAAACAAAATTACGAAATCTCTTGTACGTACCGTTCTGGGGTTCTTGCGGCTGTTCCTCGTCGGTCGCGTCGGGCGGCTTGTGCGGCAATCCCTTGCCGGTCGCTATTTCTATGTTTTCTTCCTGTAAACAATTACAAACATATCTTAAACTGACTACCACACTAATAACTAATAAACTACTCCACCTTTGTGGCTCGTTTTACCATGTAAATATTATGAGTAGGCGTAGCGTACAGCTAGGGGGTGAAGTGAACCGGGGACACACACTGGATCGTGAGACCAATTTTTTTTGCCCTTGCACCCTTGCTTGTCTACCTGTGCCACTGCTTACGAGGTTTGTCCCCCCCCCCCCTCGCACACCGTTCTGCTACTGCTCCCTCTTGATGATGAAGGAACCCTTGATGATTTCAACGACCGCCCACAAAAAACCCTCATTTTTAGACACCGACTGTTACTCCGAAACTCACCAGATCCTGTTCCGATATGAACGCGTCGTCCTCTAGCCTCGCGACGAGCTTGTTGCCGCTATCGTCCAGCTCTGGATCACGGATGGGACCCTGGCCCGAGCTGCGGCGACGGTAACCTCCCACGCCCACTGGTTGACTCGCCTGCAACATGGAAATACCATTATTAAAGTACATAATACAGGTGGGGTGAAGAACATGGATAGGTCCTGGATATTCCAAGCACTGTTTTGTTCCAATCCAAAGGAATCAATATAATTACTAGACAGACTTATTTATTTCTCAGGGTGTCGATTTTAATACAGTTTTGCGCAGTAATTTCGAGTGGATTTACTTTTTTTCGTGTTTGACCATCAGGCGACTTTTAAGTCTTCATTCATTCAAAATATTGAAGCCACCAACATCTACTGATCATAGGCATGTGGGGCATCTGGGTAGGTAGTAGCGTTTCCAAGCTTGATGCTAAGCAGCAGTATGCATGTGTTGTGTTCCGGATGATTGTAGCCAGCGTAGTTACTGGGCATTATGAGATATAACATCTTATGTCTCAGGATGACGAGCGAAGGCAGCCACGCAGTACTTATTAATTCCAAGTTATATGGTGTTCGCTTGTTTATGGGCGGTCGTATCGTTTACCATCAAGCTAACGGTATGCTCGTCTAGTCAAAAAAACACCCACAACTTTCACCATGTACTGACCACGCTGGTGGTGAGCGAGTTGAGCATATCAAACGTGTTGCTCTGCTGCGTGTGTATGATGGCGAGCGCGTTGTACGGCCTCGGGCCCAGCACCGGCGTCTTCATCACACCCACCTCGCTGCCGACCACAACCTGAGAACAGACATGCATCATCACCGCTGTGCCGACTCTGCTTGTGGTAGGATATATGCATGCGTCCACCGTACCAAACTGTACTACCCTCCACAAAGGTCCGTACAAATGTCACGTTCTGAGGTAAGCCTGTTTGCAAAGGGTAACTGACAGGCCGGCAAAATTGTATCGACTGGCAACGGATAAACATCTCTCGTCACTCGATACTTTATCTGGAAGCAACTCCACTTACTATCAGGTACAATGGAGTCATAACACAGACGCAAGGTTTCCTGGCGTTTTCTCTAGGGTCTTCTTGATTTATAGTTTATTTTTGTTTTAAAGTCCTGTTATTTAATAATGCCCTTTTAGTCATAATAGACATGAAAGCCACGGTGTAGGGTCAACGTTAAATCCTTTTTCACAGGTTGCAGGAAGCTATTTATCAACTATTCCCGAAAAAACCCAATGCTAAGAATCATTCTACTATTTTCAGCCCACACCGGTAAGGTCAGCACAACACGGTTTTTTTATGTGTTGCAGGAGGCATAGTTGTGGTTTTGGGTCAAGAGGAAATCAAATGATAGGAAAAAATGTTAGAAATATATGTGAAAATATTATACTATGATATAAGTTTATATAATATCCGTAAAAGCAATGATAATTTATTTTAACCATACAATTTCTATTTTTTAACAGCATGTATTACTTGATAAGTATTACGGTACATCCTGTATAACCACAAGTCAGTTATAAAAAAAATAACAAACCGGATAAATCCGGAAACGAAACAGTTTATATCAATACATATGCGATTAGATATTTAAGGAATGACGCCGAAATAGCTAGACCGATTTAGATAAATGTCGAGTGTTTGAATAATTCTAGCAAAATAAGATAAAGTATCTCAAGATTTGAAACCGATTGGCATTATTGAGCTTTATAGATTCGGAAAGAATGTGTGTTTTATTTTTAAATATTTATCTCGTTGCTATTAACTGATACCTCATAGTTTCGACAGTAAAAGGAAAATACTATAAAAAAAAACCTTTCATAAATGTGATAATTTATACTAAAATATAAAACTGAAGAATTTGTTTGAACGCGCTAATCTCAGGAATAACTGAAACGATATTTCAGCTCAACATGTACAATAACTTCAGTTTTATATTTAAGCCATAATTAACAGCCTTTGGAAGTCCACTGCTGAACGTAGGCCTTCCATAAAGATTTCTGGATGAACCCATGAAGCAAACTGCATGCAGTAATATGGATATAAAAATAGCGCGGTACCATTTTCTATGCTAGCATCAGTTTCTGAGGTATGCCACTATGTAAACAGATATAACGAATGGCTGTAGGTTAGGACATTCTTTTCGCACCTCCGGGAGTGCATTGTCAGACTTCATACAAGAATTTAAAATTTCCACGTAGGTAATATTTTCTGAGTGTGGAATTTTTTAAGAACAATAATGTGCTTGTATGTACATTTTACTATTATAAAAAATGGTCTAATCTTTTCTATTTGGTTGTCAAGTTAACACAGCGAGGAAAGGAGATAAAATGATAATACGACTCAGAGGCACAGAGAATGTCACTCTACAAACCAACAGAAAAGAGACAAGTATTTACTGCACAATCCCTTGGCCTGTTTATCTTCTGTAAGGATATTGTCTATAGTATTTATTTATAACTAGCTTTTGCCCGCGGCTTCGTCAGCATGAAAAAAATATTCGCAATAAATATTTACCCAGTATAAAAAATAGCCAACAGCTACACAACTATTTGTGAAAAAAAAAATCGGTTTAGTAGTCCCTGAGATTAGTATATTCAATCGAATAAACTCTTCAGCTTTGTAAACAAATATAGATTGATTAAAAATTAAACGCAATATTCTTGACAATGGTACTTATGACTGCGGCATGCTTATTCCAATCGTACATAAACTCAAATTACTGTGGATACATCTCTACCTATCCCCCGGCGGGCGAGAGCTTATATAACGTGGAACATTTCCACTGGCATACGGCGCACAAAGACGTACGTTCGTTTGTAACGATGGTTTTCCGCTGTCACATCCTGTCGGTTAACAAGGCGTTTAGAACGCTCAGTGTAATTTCATTACAATTGATTTCGCTTTGACAATTTTGTTTTACAGCCGATTTCAATAAACGATCTCAATTTGTAATCTTTAATCTGATTGCAGCATGAACTAATAATAATAAACCATTTTTAAACGTGTCAAAAAACTTTTGTTCTGTTTGGTAATTTTTTAAAATGACATTTAACAATCTATATTTAATACAAACGTTTTAGTCAATATT
The DNA here is from genome assembly GCF_014839805.1 of Manduca sexta. NCBI lineage: Eukaryota > Metazoa > Arthropoda > Insecta > Lepidoptera > Sphingidae > Manduca > Manduca sexta. The sequence continues at coordinate 23,472 of NW_023593244.1, forward strand.
TCACAAGTAGCTCATCAAAATCTTTTCTTTTTGTATCAAAATTCTTTTCATTACAAATTGCACTTGTCTCGAAGTTTAGACGAAACTAAAAAAATATGAAAATTAACTTGTTTACGTCATAGACCAACACTATTATTTTCTTTTTTTTATGTAGCTCGACAAGGTAGCTTCACTGCACTTCAGGTTAAGAAAAGTAAAGTCCAAAGAAAGTGCCATCCGGCAAAAGATACAGGCATCCCCAGACGGTAGTGTAGTTATATCAATAACCAATAGAGGCGAAAATTTAATAGCATCCTGCAAATTGGTTCAGATAGTTATCACCAAAATTTATAGCCTAAAGTTAATCTGCTTAGCATCTTTCAATCTCTAAAAATTCCGGCACCATTTTAACTAGTTTCATACCAGCCAATTCAATATATGTACATATAGTATAGTTTCGGTTACCTAGAGAAAAACAAAAATGCATGAACTTTAGGTACAAATGAATCTGGCGTCTATGCTATCTGCCATCAACCTGAATCGAGACTGATGTGTACGACATTGCAACGTAAACAGTCCATTTTTCTAGTTTCGTGTGAATAAGTCAAGAAAAAAATATTAGATGCGCAGAAGATGCGGGAACTTCTAATCAGTCATAACTCATGATGGGGCATAAGCGACATTAGCGTCATCACTATAAACACTTTTTTTTACAGCACTAAAGGACCTTCTTTTAGGGTCAACACCACTGCTTCGCAGAATATCAATGTCTGTTCCAAGTTTCTCCCCTGTCCTTTTCCCTTGTTTTCCTTAGTGTAATAGATGTTCATGAGCGGTGGATGTCACCTGCTATCAAGCAACCCACTTGCTCATATGCCGATCTCTAAGATAAATGGTACCTTGAACGTCTTCTCTTTCCCCCGTGCACGGTCTTCTCTTTCGCCGGTATAACGGTGGCTGACTCCAAATGATGCGCCGGCGGCTGCGATATCGAATGCCCGTGGCTGTGTAGGCCTGATGTCATCTGCAAATATAAACAGATATATACATTCTATAAATCCCATGATAAAGGTAGCAGGAACACGCTGGATTCAGGCGGCTTTCGACAAGCCCGTCTGGAAATCTTTGGGAGAGGCCTATGTTCAGCAGTGGACTTTATGTGGCTGATGATGATTATGATAAATTCCAAGTATGCCTTTAGAAGAGAACCATCTTATGGTCTTTGCTATATTTCTTATTTCATATACATTAGTATTAAAAGAGACCCGGCTTGTCGCCTGCTTGGTTGCAGTGTATATGAGCCAAGGACTGGGAGGTTCTCTGTTTGATTTCCAGGATAAGAAACATTGTGTAAATTTTTTCTTAGGCGCTTCGCCCAGGGCTGAATCAACTGATATACGAGTTAACGTCAGCCAGTCATTAAAATATGCAATATTGTTTCAGCATGGATAACATTTGTCTGATGAGATAGGTACATATGAGGGCATATGTTTGTGAAGGAACCGGATATTAATCGTACGCCATGGCAAATACTGCACCCATGGTGCACACCACCTCACATGAATGCACAGGTGCATTCTCTGTTCCTTCACTCTCATAGTCCGGTGAGACGGTTATCAGTCATGATCGGAGAGAGGATCACACAGGATCTTGGGCTATACATTATTCAGTGGTATGAGGGTATCACATCACCAACTTCCTGACTCCGAGTTCCGACGAGAAATTTAAGGCGGAAAAACCAATTAATTTTTGTCCCGATTCC
>NW_023593245.1:0-25188 GCF_014839805.1 Manduca sexta
ATTTCATTTTAGTAACCATGTTAACATTCATTAACTCACTCAAAGCAAGAGGTTTTGAAGAAACAAACAAAAAACGAGACGGAAAATCTTGAAGTTAATTAAAACTGGCTTTAAAGTCGTCTGGAAAGTGTACTGTCATTGTTTTAATACATAGTATAACAATCTTTGTAAACCTCTGTATTTAACCAAAAGCATAAGAGATAAGTGAAGCAATAGGAGCGCACTTAAAATCACAAATAAACAACTACAGTAATTTATATGAAGTACAGCATAAAAGAACAAACCAGTACTTCAGCAAGAGCATTTGTTATTGAATAATTCATAAACCGATTTACATTTCCTCCACAAACTGCAAGAAACAAAATGGAAACGATGTTGTCATCCAGCGCCGTAAACTTCCGATGATGCATTTTAAAAATCTCCAATGAATTTTCTATCACACTACTTTTGAATATGTATCGAATTTTTTTACATATGTCTTTAGTATAAAATCATTATTATTTGATTATTTACAAAATGGTTGCGAAACGTTTAAACATATGTATGAAATTCTCGTGTAAAAACAAAATGATAATTTAAAAATGAGGCGACAATTTATGATAAATACATCAAATATATCTGTAGCGAGAGTGATTACGTACAACATAGAACACATAAAAAATTAAATGATGATTTAAAGTATTTGATTAGGAATGTCATATAATTTATTTATAAGTAATTCTTTTATACAAATTCCATGCGTTATTATGTTATTGTTATGCGAACGAATGAAACACGAAAGGAACGAATGAGAATGATACAAATATAAGACGAAAAATGGCCCATCTGAACCGCATTAAATTCAACACAATATCACAACATAATAAGTATTTCTTTGATAGTCAAACCCTGTAAACATATGTTCCCTAATTGCGTCAGTCAAGCGTAGGGTAATATGCGGGCTGGAGATCTCTCTGAACTCTGAAACCATTGTTGGTTGTCTTGTGATTGTGGTTTACGATGTCGGCGTACATTTGTGGCACGCATCCTCGTTCATCCACGGCTGCACTTGATTGCTTCCCTGATCAATAGTATTCAATAGTTTATTGTACAATATTATGTACATGGCATTTATTTTACATCATTATAAGGCGAAATGAACTTATTTTGCGCTACATTATACTCAACGAAATAAAAAAGATAAAATCGATTTACCAACTGTTTTTTTAAAAAAGCGGAAAAAACGTTTAATTGTCCTGTGTTTTCGTTCGATTAAAAAACATTGACACAATGGCGTGTCGGCGACTACGACAATATATACAACGGACTTTTTTGTATTTGACATCGCAATTTCAGACCTGGTGAAAATCTCGTGATGAAACAGAATAATCCGTAAAATGTAAAACAACAGCTATAGTCGTTTTTTAAACAACCATCAGAGAAACCACTAGACATTGCTTCATGTTAATGATAAATTATGCAAGCCGAATTCTAATTACGAATTCACAAACGGGGATTTCAATTCCATGTTAAACATACCCAAACGATACATATGTATAGGAACTATAGGATTAGTTAAGATTATGGGTATATGTTATTTTAATGCAAACACTGAATCCGGCAGTCGTCTGTCTGATGTGGAAGGCGGTGGCAATCTGTCGCTGTCGACACCAGATGGTCCGGCAATGATGCATGCAGGGCTGGCATGCTTCACGGCGTCAATCTAGATAATGCATAATGGCCTCAACTGGAGGTCCAGTTGCATTGACCGGACATGGGGAGTATACTCGATGAAGGCAATTTTTGTTGAGTACTGAATAAGTTAATGAAGAGCACATGACCGAATAATGCAGACTATTCGTAATAAAAATAATACGAACGATTTTAGTGAATGCTATAAACAAATATGTTATCTGAAGATGCAATAAATGTAATAAATTCATACACTTCAGTGATATAAAACTCAGTATCTAAAAACACTTAAATTGCAACCCTATTAGCACAACATGCTTGACTTAGAATATCCGCGCCTTTCCAACTAAGCTTTGAGTTTTCCCGCAAGAGCGAAATCCGTACTTGCCTTTGTTTACATACATAGAAAAATACGGCTACATTCTTGGTACAAACAACTTTATCATAATATTGTGAGCTGGTTATAGAACAAAAATAAACTCAATTAACTTGAAATTAGGTACAGTTATTTTTGTTTTAACGGTTTTATAGTTTATGGTTATATAGCCTCTTCAAACCTTACACATAAACTCTTATTGTTAACAATATTCGAAATTTAGACATTGTTACTAGAAATTGATATAATACAGGATTTTTGAAAACTAACATTACCTATTTTAACACAATATGTGTGATCGGTTCGTGTCTGGTTGATGTGTAGTGAATGAAATAGGTAAAAGTATTGTTCGATATATTTTCAATATATTTACATTCAGGCAAGAAGTAAAATACAATTATGAGGAAAAATGTTTTCAAATGGTCATTAAAAACCTTATTGTAACCAATAAACGAATGACCAAAACACGTGACACGAGAATCATACGCACATGATAATAACATGATTCATGCATCAAAATACATCACACATGATCCATATCAATTACTTTGATTTATGACGTCAAAGCCAGTCTAATAATATGATAATAATAGCCCTATATTATATACTGTTCCACTGCTGGGCACGGGCCTCCTCTACTTCTACGTGGGTATACATAGGTCTTAGTCCACCACGCTGACCTAGTGCACGTTGGCACACATCGCATACCTTCTTCGAAATTCTTGACTGAATACGAGTATGTTTTCTTTCACCTTTAAAACAAGCGATAATTCACAAATAATACACACACAACTTTAGAAAAGTCAGAGGTCCTTACCTTTGAGTTTTGAACCAACTAGGCTATTGCTGATTAAAATAATGCCGATTTAGTTATATAATTAATTAATAAACATAGAAGGATAGTTGGATATATATTTTTTCCAGCACAATTCAAAAATATTCTGGAATGCAGGCAAGTTAGTCACGTGATCATAACTGAATTAAATTATCATGCTCATGACCTCCTACAAGACCAGGGGATCGTGAGTGTGTTGTTTAATTTGATTGAAGGAAAATATGGACCTTCTGCAATATTATCGTACAAACGTAACGGCAAAACTGTATCGCATCAGATTTTAGACAAAATTACCACCGCGGTCGATCCTCCACCACGTGATGCATTCAACATGGATTACAGCGTCTCTCTGCGCAATACACAAACTATGAAGTTTTTTTTTGTTAGTCCTAACTCTATTTCGTCTCCATAGAATTCGTAAACAACGTAAACAAGCTTACGTTTTGTTTTTATATATTAAGTGAATGTTATGTTTCACCTTATTTCTAAATTCCATTGAAATAAACAATTTACAAAATACAAAACATTTCGCACCATCTAAAACTGGAGGCGAGATGCACACTAATACAAAACTTTTACCAGCAAACATAATACGAGTTGTGCAGACTCGTATTGTGTCCAGTCAGCGGGAAGGTAATTGGAAAGTTGGGAAGAACGGACTCTGTACAACTTAAAGTAATTGCGAGCGCCAACAACTATTCGTTTTAATATACAAGTGACTTGTGTGCATTGCTGTTGTAACTCTAAAAGATTTTAAAAGTGTATATCTTTAGTTGCACAGCAAATTGGTACTTATTGCTACTACTTTTTATAATAATTATATAGTAAAAATTATATAAGAATATTGAAAAAGTAACATTAACTTTATTCACACGATGGCCATAACAGATTTCAAAGGCAAAGCTATCAGTCAACTTTACTTCTCAAATTAATCTAAAATCTTCATTAGGTACTAATATCATTGCATACGAACATTCGTAAGTCGTTGGACCTGGTTAAAGTAACATTGGCGGTAATCCCCGCGCCTTTTAGTGCCTTACAGACATAAATCTTCACTGTTCAGCGAGCGTGTGAAATGAAATCTCAAAGCGAACAGAGCATGGTAGAGTGCAGGAAATCTCCGCCTCTGCCCTCACATACAATTTTATACGTGGGAAATAAAAAATTCTACAAAAACATTCGTAAAGGCAATCTACTTACCGGCCCTTAGAGAAAGGTAATGCTTGTAGATAAGATGGTAATGTGCTGGTATGATATAAATTTGTATCAACAATAGAGATTCATTAACGAGTATTTACGAATTTCCTATATTGCTGTCCGTTTAAATTTTATATTAAATCATGCTTGCTCTCTCCATTTCCACCAATCTGCTAACAAATAAATATATTCAGGTTTAAAGAAAAGCTAATGTAACTATGAATCCACACGTCTAATCACTAATTTATCACTGAGAGGAGGACAATGTGTCTGCATTCGGCTTGTAAATCTCTTTTAATTAACATTTTCACATCGGTATTACGTATGATGAGTGAACGAACTAGCAGCCAGTCATATCTTTTGTATTTATTAAAAAAAGGAAATAAGAATGAAATTCCATTGCGATTTAATAAAGCTACCCATCGATAGTCTTAGACTTACTATTTTCGATAATTTTCTATGGTTAAGTTCACATGACTGTTTTTAATTATAATACGAACGCTAATAAAAGCGGCGTTCAAAAAATTTATGAACATGTTTCTCAATGTTCGTCTAATTTTATCACGTTACCAGCCAATTTACTCTATTATTAGATAATTTTTACAAAAACTTTACCTTCAAAATATCTCGAAGTAAAGATTTTATTATATACTTAACTATGCTGGATTCGGTTATAGGAACTTAATCTCCCACATTCATGTTTTTGAAATAATACAAAATATTATGAAGGTGATCAAAATAGATGTGTTTCATTACAATTCGTTACATAAGTGCCGAACTAAATAAACAAAATTATTATCCGCTACTAATGAGCCTTATTTTTGTATTAACTATCTTCAGATAAAGAAATGATACTAAAACATGAATAGAACATATAAAAGTAATCAGCTACAACTGGCGGTAGCCTAATTGATCGTGGAACGGACTGCCGAGATAAATGTCTGCAGGTTAAAAATCCAGGGCCACAAACCTCTGACTTTTCTAAAATTATGTGTGTAAGTATTTTTTGTGAATTTATCACTTGCTTTAACGGCGAAGGGAAACGTCGTGAGGAAACCTGCCTATCTTAAAAGTTCTCTATAACAATTTTGCGAGGATGTAAAGTCTACCAATCCGCATTAGGCCAGCATGGTGGACTAAGGCCTAATCCCTCTGAGTAGTAGAGGAGGCTCTTGTCCAGCAGTGGGACAGTATATAATACAAGGCTGATATTATTATATTACATACTTACCTACACCTTGGATGTCACCTTCTTAGTTCAAATCTAGGTGCACGAAACATTGTCACGCACAGTTCATTTGGACATAATGTTATTCATCCCGGAGTATCAAGTTAACCATCGAATTGTTCCTTCAATGCATTTTAGCAAATTATACTAGAATAATAGTAGAATAATTTTCTTTGCAATTTATAACCAGTTGATAAAACAAACCGGCTAGGCTGCCAGACCTCAAGACACTGTGAGCTCATTCTGCGTAGATCGGACCGTCATCAGCTAAAATTTAAAAAAGTTATATATTTGAAAAATGTAGGTAGATATTGTAACTTTGACTTTACGGATGAACAACAACTCAGTCCTCTCCGTGACCATGAAGGCTGCAAAGTCTTCGAAACGTCGGGAAAAAATAATAATATAAAAAACCGCGATAAAATCCGTTAAATAGTTTTTATTTCAAACAAATTAAAGTCTACTTACCTAATACTTATAATTATTTATCTCAATCTTCCTAAAATAAAAAAGTCTGTATAACATTAAGGAAAATAAACATCTACTTATGCATTTAACTTTATTTAAATTTAATTGAACATTGAACGAATATTTAACATTCGCGTAACATAAGAAATAATTAATAGATTTAATGAAAATAGAAATACTTATTTATTAATGAAGGCTTACATAAACTTACCAGGTATGATGAAGAGAATTTTCACGTACTACTTAATTCTAGACTTTCAGTAAGAGTTCAACTGTATAACGGAAATTTACAGTTATTTTACCACTTTAATTGACTTTACCGGCCAGCATTAAAGTTTTGTGCGAAGCCGGAAGTCGATAAGTCCCACAGAACTTGACGGTGCAAACGGTAAGTATTTTCCAAAGATCAACTTTTCTTCACTTCATGAACTTATAGTTATATTTTCTTGGTACATTCCTACTTGAAAATGCGTAGTTACATTAAAAGTATGATATCATATTTTTATTTTATTATTCATCGGTTGTTATTTTCGGAGTCTTGAGAATACAGTAAAAAATATATACTCGTATATTGAATAATTTGTCTCCTACGGTCAACCTACATGGTTTGTAACGAAGATGAGTTTTCACAATCGTTAATGCTAACGTTATGTACGAGAATGACATATCCTAGTGATAGACTTATCGATAAGGTATGTATGTACTTATGTCATTCCCATACATTTTCAGTTTTATATAAGCGTTAACATTTGTAGGAAATTATCTTGTATACAGTCGCAGGAATTTATCTGAATTTGGATTCCTAAACGATGCTAATTTCTGACAGGAGGCACTGTGGGTCGTGAAAGTCTGATATTTTAGTACTAAGTAAACACTGGTAAACCGTTTAAGCAAACATAATTTAATTGAAAGCTTATTGTACTGACCCCAAATTAAACTGAAATATATGACGTGACCTAAGTCTTTTATAAGGTTATTGCAATAATAAGCGTGCAGCATTAGCATCTCTATATACCCTAAAACTTTTATAAAAAAAACATCCACGAAGTTTCAAAAGGCGAACAGTCAATTTACTTAAGAAAATCATAACAGTTATTATTTTCTCCAAGTATAAGTGTGTACTAATAATTGTTTTAAATCTTTTATTAGGATTTTTTTAAAACAAATACTTTATAATATAACAATGTTTACATAATGTAATTAATTATAACTATTAATTAAACCGTTTTCTGAAAACTCTACAGACAGAGTACCGCAAAACAAAAAGATTATAAATTCGAATCCTAGTCACGCCATCTACCGGCAAATTCTCAATACAGCGCAGAGCCAGCATCAGAAGTTACGTGAACGCCATTTTGTGATTGGTTACTACAGAGGTGTAGTCTATGAGGATTGGATATTTCCTACGACATTTGTTTTTCTACAAATATTTTAGCCAGTTTTCCATAAACATGCCACGTAATCGAGAACAAGCTGCAATGAAAACAGCCTATCTTTAATTTGTCAAACAGATGACTGTACAATCGGTGTATCCGCCTTGAAATTACGTTTTTCGTCAGTAAAAGTAAGTAAATGTGTTTGTTTTTCTATCATTATGCGTTTTATATAATTTGTTTCGGTTATTCATACAAAAGATGTTGTGTGATTGTACTACTTTATCCATGGCTTTTCATACACGCTCATAAATTGACGTCATTGAGTTGATTTCCATCACAAAACCAAAGAATTTATAAAATTGTTTTTCGTTTTTGCAATGTCAATCACTTTGTTAATAGTGCTACACTCGTTCCTAATATAAATTGGTACCAGTTGGATTTTGAAATACGTCGGTTCACTCGAATATCCTTAGTTTTAAATTTACATTTTGTATTCAAATTTCGTTCTACGTACAATGTTTTGTGTTTTGCATAATAGTGCTTAATAACAGTGGTGCACCTCTAGTCCGGTCGAACGAGGCCACAAACAGTGTCCACCTCTAAATTTGTCAATTACCAGCCATGCTTAATTGGGGGCTATTAGGAATATGTGTCAGCGCCTTGCGAACCCGCGCCGCACGCTGTCCTAAATCCATACTCTAGTAATAAAGCAAGAAACGGTATCCACGCGAATGTACCGAATTATCGCATTTATATTCCCTACATTTCTAGATAACACTGATAAGATAACATAAGCACTCGATATACCATTCCTTTGTAATAAACATTGCTCAGGTTGTTAAATAATTCTTTTAAAAATTGTTGTAGGTAAGGGGTCACGATGTCGGCCCAAGTGCAGGCCCTGTATGACTTCACTGGAGAGCCGGGCACCACAGAAATGTCAATAACATGTGGTGAAATCCTTACGCTACTCAATACTGAAATTGGTGAAGGATGGTGGGAGGGCCGGAATGCTAAAGGAGAAACTGGATTGTTCCCGGCAGCTTATGTGAGAAAACTCACACCTGAAGAAAGTTCACAAACGAAAGCAGCTCCACCTGCTCCAAGATATGATCAAGCAGCTGATGACTGGGGTGATTCACAGTTCAGTGCAGGTGACAATAACTTCCAACGGGGCGCCTCTCATGAAGACGGATGGGACGATGATTGGGATGATGACACATACTCTGAGATCGGTCCATCACAACAACAGCACAAGCCACCCTCATACACCCCGCAGACTCCACTCACACCATTACCAGGAATGCCTATCAATGATTACAATCATCACATTGATGACAATGCTTCCAACTTTGGCTCTTCCGTGGGCACAGTTAGAAAGAATAAATTTGCACCTTCATCTAAAATCAGCGGAGAGAGCTACCTACTGGCCACACTTAATGTTGAAGTGCCAGACTCAGATAAGGTATATATTATACAGGATGAAGAAGGTTATGTATGGTCACCTTTATCGCAGCCATACACTGTTACAGTAGCTTCTCCAAAAAAGGAGTCAAAATTCAAAGGAATAAAAAGTTTCATAGCATATCAGCTGACACCTTCGTTCAATAATATACAAGTATCAAGAAGATACAAGCATTTTGACTGGCTACATGAGAGATTACAGGAAAAGTTCACTCTTATTCCAATACCACCATTGCCAGATAAGCAAATTTCTGGTAGGTATGATGAGCAATTGATTGAACGTAGAAGAGTTCAACTTCAAGAATTTGTTGATTGGATGTGTAAGCACCCAGTACTGTCAAAAAGTGAAGTGTGGCAGCATTTTTTAACTTGCACTGATGAAAAGCGGTGGAAGGCTGGCAAAAGGCAAGCAGAGAGGGACAATTTGTTAGGTCTTAACTACTGTGTGTCATTGATAGTACCTGAGAAAGCTTTACTACAGTCTCAAGTGGATCATATAACTGAACAGTGCCACATCTTTATTAACAGCATGGATGCCTCGGTTAAAGCCGTATCAAACATGTGTGTACTGCAAACAAAGAGATTCCAGGGACCATACAAAAGTGACTGCCAGAAAATTGGTGAAGCCTTCTACAGTCTAGGTAATTCGTTAGGCTTAGATGAAGGCTCTATAGTGTCCAAATCTAAGTTAACATCTGCGATAACTATGACAGGTGGGATATACATTGAAATCGGAAGAATGTATGATGAACAACCCAAATATGACTGGGAACCACTTGGTGATAAATTCCATTTATACAAGGGAATTGTAGGCAGCTTTCCTGATGTTTTGGCCAATCATAAGGGTGCAGTTCAAAAGAAAAGGGAATGTGAAAGACTGACAGCTGAACACAAGATGGAAGTGGCGCAGTTAAATGAAGTATTGAGGAGAACTGATGTTATATCATATGCACTTCTTGCCGAAATCAATCACTTCAAGTCTGAAAGAACTGTTGATTTAAAAGCTACAATGCAAAAATTCCTGAGACAGCAAATCACTTTTTACAAAAAGATTGTTGATAAGTTAGAAACAACTCTGAGATACTATGATGAATAAGTAATCAGTTTTGACTGAACAGTGGAATTGATGTTGAGGACTGTGAGTGAATAAACAGTTGAACTATTTCAGGAGTTTGGTGTTATGGTAAACCATGGATGATATCTCTTATCATTGTATCGCTAGGTTTTATGAAATATTTATAAAGTATCAACCTTTATATGGGCAGACTATGTAACGAAACATTACTGTAATATGAATAATCAAAATTGTATGTGAATCAATCAATACTTGTAACTAAAATATTTTATCCAAAGGATTAGTAAGGCATTAGTGTATTTTCCTATATGAATTTACATTGTGATGAAATTTATGACTGAATGTAAGTTTTAAATATTATGTATGATGCCTACACATTGGTTTTACCTTCTATGAACTAAAATGTCTGTAAATATTTTGCTATTTTTCATTCCGTGTTATAATATATTATTTTATACTATACCTATTTTATTTTCAATATTACACTAATTGTGGATCAATTATTTTGAGACAATTATTTTGTTGTATAATTTTAGAGTAAGCATTGTACTATATTCCACTTTTGTAAGATAGCTTAGGGCTTGCTAATTAAATAAATAATGTAATTCGTTATTATGACTTTTAATGTAATTATAAAAAAACCTTGTTCACAATACTCTTTATCAAATGTAAGTATAATTAACAAACATAGATGACGCCATCTTTATTTACTTTGACTGATAATAAATCTTTCCATTTTTTCTAGGTTAATTGAAGATTGCAAGCATGAGTTGTCGAAGGTGAAACCGAGCAAACTACCACTATTGGATAACATTAATATGGCAGAAGAAAAAAAGAAAGATGGAAGTGCACTGTTAGCAAAGAAGAAAAAAGTAAAGCCAAGGAAATCAAGAGATGCGGACTGCTGCAGCGTCAATTTTCTTAAATGCGTTCTACATATCTTCAATGTGGTGTTTTTGGTAAGTTTTGATTAATTAATACTTTAAATGAATCCTTTAAAATCCTTTGGCAACATTTCGGTACATATCAGGGGAGGATTTAAAAATTTAAACAACACATTTTTACATAGAACTCGAGGGCAAATTTTCATCAATAAAGCTACTCGTTTGGGCTGAGTTAAAAATATAGGTGCAAGAGGTTTTAAACAATAAAGATTTGTTGTTTGGATAACAAAAGAGTAAAAGCGGACGTTGTTTTCGGGAATACCTACTTCAGTGATTGAGTGCTTTACTTAGGTACCTTATGTTTAATAATTTTCGTTGGTCCATCCTAAAATGTGTTTATTATGTTTTTGTAAAACGTCATTGGGTCCATCTGCGAATTTTGCTTGAACTACATTCATAAAAATACCGAGACCTAATTGAAAATTAATCACAATACCTTAAATATTTTCATACATTTTGCTGCCACCCTTGCATCGAATATTTTTATTTTCTATATATAAACTATCTTTTACTGCGGCTACGCATACGTGAAAAAGTTTTACCGAGATAAAAAATTACCTATAGCACACACTAGTAATGTAGCTTCCAATTAGTAAAAAAAAATCAAAATCGGTTTAATAATTCCTGAGATTAGCGCGTTCAAACAAACTCTTCAGCTTTATATATTAGTATAGAATAAGTTTTTAACCAATGAACATACATTTTATTAAATCAAATTATTTGTAAGCATAGGTAGTTTACAGGTGTTATCGAAATGCATATTGTTCACTACGCTGTGCTGTTGCGTCAGCGCACAAATATATTAGTTTTATGTTGACATCACATAAAGTTAAAAGAAAATATATTATTAATCAGTTACTCGACATTAAAAAAGTCGTCTATAGGGTATAACGGACATGATGGTTACATAACTCTCATCTGGAATTGTATTTGTGCGCGGACTTTGGGATTGGTTGTGCAATTTATTGTCTCATCAATAATGAAACGGCTATGTGGGCGAGAGGTCGCCCACTATAAATTCAAATATAATGCCGCGTACCGAGAATTTTGCGATGGGTGCTAGAAAAAATTATACATCACTAAACACAATTTCAGAAGAAAAAATAACTTATGTAACAAATAGCTAATTTCGCACTTAGGTCAACGTACTAATACATAATGTCCAAAACAGGGTAATAAAAAAACGGGTTTTCAGATATAAATTTATTGCCAAGTTTTTTTTATAAAATATTTTTATTCATACGTCCGTTAATAAGATTAGCCAAAATGAAGTTTAATTAAACCGATTTGGGAATATAAGTTAAAATATATGTACTTTTAATTTATGTATATAATATCTTTATTATTATAGCAGCTCATTACGATTTTGATAAATTTTCTTATCTGTTTTTTTTACCGTTATTATGACAGAGGAAAGGTGTTCATGCCTAACTTCGTAAGGCGCCAGGAAACCCTGTCCGACAGAAACCTGCATCGAGTTCATACCTAACTTCGTAACGCGTTATGTTTATTATTTTGTTAGAAAGCATGGAATCCTCGAACGAGTCGAGACGCCATTATGTAGAACGCCTGGTCGAAGCTATGATAGGATATTGTATGTTGCCTGTCAAGAATGCAAAAATTGGTGAGAAAGATCATTGAGTATTGTGATATGAATGGATATCTTATGTGGAATTGCAACGTACTTTGTCGTTTGTTTTTTGTTGGCAACTAGCTTTTGCGACTTCGCCTGTATGAAGGAGTTATCCGGGTTTAGAGTCCCGCTATATACTTTCGCGAGATAGAAAGTAGCCTATAACCTTCCCAGGGTCTAAAACTATATCCATAATAAATATCATAAAAATCCGTTCAGTAGATTTCGAGAAAGTCGATCACATACATATAGACAGAAAAGGGGACTTTGTTTTATAATTTGTATAGATTTCAAATTTCGAATGCGTTTAAAAAATAGGTTAAAATTTCGCGAATAATGTTTGTAACGGTGAGATTAGCAAAGGTGCTTAGCTTGAATTGCCCTTGAGAATACATTGTATTAATTTTATCGCGAATTTACACAAGTTCATGGCCTGAAACCGCTGCTCTTATGTAACTGCTTTTCTACTGCAATAAATTGTTCATCCAATGCTTACTTGTTGGCTGCATTACCACGCCCACGATGACCCAACATAACCCGAGATGGCTTTTAGCACCTAAGGTGTCGATATTGAACAAAGTTTTCCGACATATTTATAGTTGGATGTAGTTAAGCAGAAAGGACTCAACCCACATAAAGTCACATTCTAATTATTGATATTTAAAGTTCTAACATGTATTAGTTTATGATGCTTTGTAGAAATTGTATAAAACCTTTGGTCCAAACCTGCGGATATTCGTCTCGGCAGTCCATTCCATTCCCAACTAGGCTATCGCCGAGACCTAGGCCGAGCCTCGCGCTAATTTAAACTCTGTAACCATGTCACGAAGTAATCCGCATAAATACTCATATCGATAATCCACGTCATGAAGCCGCACAATATTTTCCCTTATCAATAATAATAAAATTACTCATGTCCGCCTCTTTGACTACCTCGGTGGTGTAGTATATGGCGTGTATTATGCTATGACTGCAGTGTGAGGGCTGATATGCTGACGAAAGCGATGGAATTACATTTCGACGCTTTTCAATTTCAACAAGTTTTCAAGATTATTTTAGCATGACTAGCATTTGTTCGTAGTTATTTTGCCTCCTATCACATCATGGAACGAAATACACACGTGGGATAGTTGGTGCACCAGTTGTGCATCTGCTTAAGCTTTAGAAGGTGTGAAAGAAGACGTGAGGGTGTTCTACTCCTTCTTCTTTAGCCTTTTTCAATCTTCTCGGGTAAGCTTCCTTTAACATCTGCCACTGCGGTATTGAGCTCTTTTTATCCAGTTCGATCCGCCGACTTTCTTCACGTCTTTCCAGCGCATTTCTGGTCTTCCTTGGGGGCGATCTTTTCCCAATGACTTGTATGTTTTTGTAACTGTGTACGCCTATTAAAATATGCATAAAAAAGTTAAACGTCGTTCTTTATACTAGTAAACGTTATCCGCTTGATAGCAACCGCGTGGTAATAAACAGCAGTAGTGATACCAATGACATACCAAGGACAACATAGAACCGGCCCGAATAGCACCCATCATACACAAGGAGTTAAAACTCGCCATAGTGCCCTAAGGAAGTGGATCGCGTTCCGGGATCAAACTCTTTATATCGGGCTCCAATAGGCCGGCATAATTGTGTCGACTGCCGAGGAGCAATCATATCTCGTCTTCTATTGGACCCCACTCCAGGTACCATCCGCAGTGGGGTCACATTCCCGTGCTCGTAATAAAAATAAAAAGACTAATATCCAGTCTAAAAGCGGCGATAGCCTAGTTGGGTGTGGAACGGACTGCCGAGACGAATGTCCGCAGGTTCAAATCTCAAGGGCACACACCTCTGACTTTTCTAAAAAATCATGTGAGTATTCTTGAATTTATCGTTCGCTTTAACGGTGAAGGAAAACATCGTGAGAAAACCTGCACATCTGAGAAGTCCTCTGTAGAAATTTCGAAGGTGTGTGAAGTCTACCAATCCGCACTAGGCCAGCGTGGTGGACTAAGGCCTAATCCCTCTCAGTAGTAGAGGAGGCCCGTGCTCAGCACTGGGCAAGTATATAATACAGGGCTGATATTATTATTTATTATTATTATAATAATATCTAGTCAGTGGTAAATCCATGTGAATGATAGAAAAACCAAATAGAGATTGTTATTACTATATAAACTTGGTTTTTTGTCAGTAGGTGAAGAATTATGGTGCCAGGAGCCCGATTTTGATATAGGAACCGACTATTTGGGAAATTACGTTGTAATCTTAAAAATAATAAGCGAGGTTTTCCCGCCCTGATAGCTCATTGTTCTTATCTTGATGGCAATACCTCTGGGTATTACCGTTGGTATCCATTATTTTGTTTACAATATACGCAATTTTCGATGAGATTAATGTTACCAAAAGTTCACGACGCAATCTCTCAGGGGTTTGACAGAGTTATAACTTCCAATCAGACTTAACCGATATTATATAGCGTGTATGCTGGCAGGTTTGCGATGTTGAAAAATAATAAAGAATGATTGAATATTAAAATTAAACTCTTTCGGATTTTATCGCGGATTTTGTATTTTAATTTTCTCCCGGCGTTTCGAAGACTTCACAGCCTTCGTGGTTAAGTAAAGAGGGGGAGGGGTTGGTAATCCGTAAAGTCAAAATTACAATACATTTTACATACCTACATTTTACAATTATAAAAGTTATTTAAAATTTTAAATAACTTATAATTGTTAATCAATACTTCTATCTTCGCGCGATTGCATTTTGTTTGAAGACTATGCGAGCTTAACGTGTAAAACTACCGGCTAAGACCTTAAATACACGCCCCTTTACGTTACAGGGGGGGCGAGCCTAATCTGGCACAAATCACAATACAATACAACTAGGAAATTACGAATAAAAATTTATTTTGTACCAAGTTGACGATTAAAAATAACTTATAATTAGTAAATTGTGCACAAATTCTAAAACAAGACAATTAAAGCAACCTTTGCCAAAAAAAAAATTAATGTCGATGATAAAAGATAGTTTATAATTAGCAAATTTATATTTTTAGTTTGCAGGTGCGGGCGTTCTCGGAGTCGGGGCGTGGACGGTAGCATATCGACACAGATACGTGACGTTACTGCCTACCCCGACCTACCCTGCTATCGCGTATCTCTTGATCATAGCAGGGGCGATTAGTGCCCCCTGTCCGCCCTCGGATGTTGCGGACTCAAGACTGAGAATAGAACCAGCTTGTTGTGTGTAAGTTATTTACTATTCAATAGGTTTTGGAGTAACTATTGCCTGTAAAGCTGTCACGTTAATGGTAAAAACTATTTGTTGTTCGATAAATTTGAAGTGTCTTCTCATAATTTAGAATTGAACAGCTCATGATGTTCAAACGTTATCAGAAAGATAAAATTGTACATTGAGTGCTACTGGTGTATAGGTTATAACTGATTTTCATACTAGAGGATAGCCTTCTGATCCTGTATTTTAACCGACTTCAAAAAAAGGAGGAGGTTCTTCATTAGATGTATATTTATTCGAAGAGTATTCTTTTTTATGTTTGATACTTCATAACTCGGTCGTTTATGAACCGACTTCGAAAATTCTTTTTTTATTCGTAAGAATATACCTCCAGATTGGTCCCATAATACAAAACCACTGTAGTAGTTTGGTTTAAAACTAAAAAAAAATAAAATAATTATGTCGTCCAAGAAAACGAAATTTCACATTTGACGTCCACGAGTGTACTGCGAGCGCAATTTAATTCGCGGCAAAATCCGACAATGGTCAGCTCACTGTGATCGTCTCGTGTAGCTCTCGTTGCAGGCTGGCGGGCCGCGTACACATTATATTTAGTTATATACATGATAGTGCTTACGGTTACAGCTCGCAAATGAGAACTCTGCTTAAGAAGGCTAAAGGTCAAATATAGTATTTAGTCAAAACTATCTAGTATTACAATGTATATAGAATCTATTAAAATCGGTATATGTCGCGGGTGAAAGTGTGAAGTAAGTAGTGTAGTAGTAGTAGTAGTAAGTGTAAGTTTCATACATATTCAAAATCAGCTCGTTTTTGAACAAAACAAAAAAATGTCGATTAAGTCAATTAGGGATGTATATTTACATTCCGTTTTTCCCTTGAATATGAAGAATTAGAATGAAGATTGAACACGCGCATTACGTTGTAACCGGCAGTACGCAATTATATTGTTCTCAATATAATTGAATGTTCTTATGAAGAATTAAAATGTATTAATTTAATAAATGTTTTTGTGTTCCAGTACACATACTTCCTGTTGATATCGTTTATCCTGGAGGCGGGGGCGGGCGGGCTGGCCTACTACTACGAGGTGGCGGTGGAGGATGAACTCCACGCGGAACTGAACGACACCTTCCTGACCAACTACGCGCTTGACAACGCAGTCACAAACGCCGTGGACAGCATGCAGACTGAGGTAAGTATATCTTTCTTTATTTAACTAGGTTTTTGCAGACAGAGGTATAACATCATATTAAAGAACTAGCTTCTGCTCGCGGCTGCGCTTGTAAGAAACCTTTTTTTGAGATAAAAGTCCCGCTTTGTATATTTTCTCGGCATAAAAAGGTAACCTAGTCTATAGCACTCAGAAGTAATGTAGCTTCCTATAAGATTTTTTTTTTTTCAAAATCGTTTCGTATTTCCGCAGATTAACCTTTACAAAACTTTCCTCTGAAATATTGGTATAGATATCACAACCTTAAAAACTAAAAAAAAACAGTTTTCGTTTATGATAATTTGGTGTTATTACAGTTCAAATGCTGCGGTGCGCTCCGGTATGAAGACTGGCGTAAAAGTCGCTGGCACGAACACGACCCTCGGCTGTTGGTGCCGGACTCGTGCTGCAAGACCATCACACTGCGCTGCGGGACCAGGGACCATCCATCCAACATTTACTATCATGTAAGAATAATAATTATGTTTAATGAAGATACGCTTAGAGTACTTAAAGCAGTTGGTTACGTTAAGGTCAATCAAAATGTAACTTTTCCGCGGAATGTCAGGGATATAATAGACACATATGATGAAAGGTCACTCTGACCGCCACGACCTTATAAAATTATATATAGTACCATCGTTTGTTTTTCGCTACATTTGACCTTACATTCGACTCATAAACTATATAATAATTCCTTCCAGGGCTGCATACGACAATTCACCAACCACATACGAGACCACCTCATAATCCTGGCCGCAGTCGGCGTCGGGATGTCGGTCATACCCATCTTCGGTTTCCTATTCTCATGCGTGCTGTACGTGAAGATAAAGCACGTGATAGACTGACCTCGGCCCGCGGCGTCCAATACCCGCAAGGTGTTCGACAAGGGCTCGGCGACGGAGCGTGCTGCGGGCGCGGGGCTGGGGGCGCGGGCCCACGCCGCGCTTTTGGGGGCGGGGGCACGGCGCCCGTCACGTCACGGCACAAGCGCAGCCTGCGCCGGCCCTGCCCGCTGCACCCGCGCGACGCCCCCGCCACTATATCAACCATCAGTGACAATGTTAGCATATAGATTGGCGTTTAGTCATTAGTGTTTACGAGCTGTTGCGATTCTTATATACAGGGTGGTTCTGAAAGTGGGTATGATAGGGAAAGCTATATACGAAAGCTAAAATTTTATACAAACTTTCCCTTTACTGGTAGATTTCAAATCGGTCTAGCTGTATATGGCTTTAATGTTAGATCCACTTTTGGTAGCATCCTGTAGACGTAAAATAACCTCAATATTCGTGAAAACAAAGCCAATCGTTCGTTTGAAATTATAAAAAAAAGTGCATTAAGGACTTGGCAGATGGTTTTCTTAATCGTTTGTCGATAACCAATTATGTCGATCGTGTGTAACAAGTCACATAAAATGGGGACGTACATAAGGTCGCTATTTATATATGAAAAAAAAGACCGCATTAGTAACCAACGAATATCACTATGAATCTCGTTAAATTAGCGTCGGCGTAATTTCATTTAATGTGTTCATCGAATGTTGCATTATTGTATAGATTTTAATAATGTTCCATTGTAACATGAGTAGCAACCGTGACCGAATTTATATCGAAAATGTATCTAAGACATTTGGAAATAATTAAACGTTACTGTAAATAAGCGATTGTAGGATACGATGGGGTCATTTGTGATTTCTTTTTATTTCAACTGTAAATTTATTCGTCAAATTATAATCAATCATGGCTAAATGTTTTAAACAATGAATCTTTCGGTGTTTATTTCAAATATGTCAACTGTAATTTTATTCGGCAGATTGTTGATCATAGTTTACCCTCTTATTCATAGACGTTTTTATCTAAGGACGGAGTAAAGCTGTGATAACAAGTCTGTTTCTCAGTGCTGACGGCATGGCAGCCTTCGCAGTGCGTAGCGATAGGGCCGTTGTGATTGGCTAATGTTGTTGTATCTCAATATTTTTAAATATTGCAACTACTTATAATTTTATTCATCCAATTGTCTATCATGGCTAAATGTTTTAAACAGTGAAATGACTCCAATAAGTATATGGTGCTATAGATATTTTTTTAGCTGTACAGAAGTTAATACATAGAAAAAGTTACAATTGGCGTAAATTCAAACAATCTGTACAGAAGTGTCAATAAATTGAAAAAAAAAATGTTTGTTCCATTACATAGTCTCTAAAATATAAAGTAGTATAGTTATTTTTATTACACGCACTGAATAACGAAGAAATTTTATTTAGTAAATTATTTTATACAAAAACAGTACTCATATGTCAAAATAGAGTCTAGAATGATTTAAAAATAATGTTTAAAAAGTGGGCGCCCAGCAGTATGTGGCTGTCTCTCTCGCACAATCGCACTGTAATAACGGTGACGTCACAGAATAAGTTGTACATCTTTTCCTATTTATCGCTTAGACCCGTCACCAGATTTTAAATATATTTTATATTTTATAAAGTAACTTATAAAAAAACAATAATATAAAATTCGATACATTATATTGCTGTTATACTTTAATGTCAGTGCGTGTACTATGATTATAATAATTTAATTTTAATTATATTAAAGTATATTTTGTAAAAACTTAGATAACTAATCCGTATTTAACCAAATATTTAAATGTAAGGATGAAATGTGCCTTATACATAATAAGATAGTAAATGTCTATATCTATAGAAATCCAGATGAGTGCATGTATCAATATAATATAAACTATCGTGTTGATTAACAGACTAAACCATATTTTTATTCTAAATCGTTGTTTTTTATTGTTTTATTGTTTACAGCTGCACAAGACAAAATAAATACCTTTATATTATTTTTAATGCTGTCATTTATTTTTATAAATGCTTTGAGTACAAACATGTTTTACTGACGGGTACTTAATGCTTTTATATTATTGCTATCTCTTAATTTAATTTTAAATTACGTTAAGTTTTTTTACGTAACTTTTTATTTACTGGCAATATATTCAAACTCAATCATTTTATTGCACGGGTTATACTTAAGGAGCCATTATACATTTTGTTTAATCTGTAACTAAACAAGTATTGGCAAGTGAATTTAAATTCACGTCTAGTTAGTGATTAGTTCTCGCAGTTGAAAGAAAAACGTAAAATAATTAATAATCATGGATATTTCGGCCTTTAAAATTTAATATGACGAAATTTTAAAGGCAGAAATATCCATGATTATTAATTATTTTACATTTTTCTTCAACTGCGAGAACTAATCACTAACTAGACGTGAATTTAAATTCTTTACTTGCCAATACTTGTTTAGTTACCCAGATTAAAGCCGAAACAAAATGTATGAAAATGGACCTTGAGGTATCGCCTTAATGATTTCTTATATTTACGCGAATGTTAGACATTGAAATTAAACTAATTATATTTGCAATTTTCGCGTTATACTTGCAATTTTCGCGTTATACTTGCAATTTTCGCGTTATACTTGCAATTTTCGCGTAATGTATATCTAGTTTTCAAGATCAACATTACCGTATTTTAGAATTGCTACCCATAACTCTGCAAGTTTCAAAAATAATAATTCTCCATATAAGTTCAATTGTTTTTACAAACTAGTATACTTCGTGGTTCTGAAACAGCGCGTCACTTTACTTACACATTATAGCTCGTATTCACAAACGTTACTTACCTAAGTACGGAGCAATGCTATGATAAGTTTGTTTCTCAGTGCTTCCGGCCTGACTGTGATTGGCTAATACTGAAATACAATTTTACTTTAGTAAACGTGAGTAAAACCGTGTTATTTTCGAATACTAATTTAATATGTCTCGCGTAAGTTTTAACAATTTTACTTTTTACCGAAGTAATGTGACTACCTCGGTGGTGTAGTTGTTATGCGTACATTGTACGAGTGCGACTATGGTGCTGAAGTCCTGGATTTGAATCCCGGGTCGAGCCATAAATAACTGTGACTGGGTTTTTCCATCTTAAAAATTACCCAGTCGCAGCTCTGAGTCAGGAAGTTGGCGGTGTGATACCTACATACCTCGGAAAGCATGTAAAACCGTTGGCCCTGTGCCTATTCTCTCTCCGTTCATGTCGGATTGCCGTCTCACCGGATTATGAGAGTGAAGAAACAGAGTGCACCTGTGTATTGCTCACACACTTATGCACTATAATATCTCCTGCGTACCTGACTGATCTCCGCTGACACTGGCCCCCGTGACCGAAATTCGGCTAGGAGGGATCCATTCAATGTTTGTGAATACGAGCCCAATTCAGTTATAATTCATTATTACATTGTACCTATTTGTCTTTCGCATTTGTTATCTATTGAACTAATACTAATTGCTTTTTTATTATGCATCCAATTATTCATTTTTAAAACCTAAGGACAAATCACCACTAATATCTGGTTACATTGAATCTCACGCATATCTGAAAAGTACAATTAACAACAAAAGTCATATTATTTTAGGGACTGTAATAAAATATCGAATGTCGGAGAAGTTACAAGAGATCCGAATTTTATTACGAAATATGGAATTGAACATTGGACTTTTCTTATTAATTGTACTCCACAACGCATAAGCTAAAACCAAAGCGAATGTCAACCATTTCAATACGTGTACTGTTGAATTTGTCTTAGATTTATAATTCTTGTTATTTAATACAAATTAACAAAATGAAACTGGTTTCATTTGAGTCATTCCTATTTAGAATCTAGGAAAAAAATAATCTGGGATTTCCAACTTGTTTGTTTCGACATAGCGCTGCATATTCGTGATGGACATAGCGCTTCAAAATATAGGACTTATCCGATATGTATAATATATAATATGTGTCAGCACAAAATATAAGAGAGCTAAAAAATCTCACAGTTGACACGTCGTTTCAAGATCCGATGTCGCATAAAACAGATGCAATACCTCCCTCAACCAATCAGTACCTGCCTATTTTGTGAAGAGGGGGAACTCACCTCGATGGCCAGACCCGAAAAAGGAACTACGGGCTTATATTCATCGAATGTACAGTCATAAGTCCTTGCCACTTAACAAAAATATTTTAATGGCAAAAAAAATCGCCAAGAAAATTAGAATGTGACAAAAAAATACGATAAAACTCCGTGTCCTTTTTGTGACTGACGCATCAGCCTCTCGATCACTCAAAAAAATCAACATTAACTGTCATCGATTCCGTCACGTTTTTTTGGGACATTCTAAGGGGCTAATGGTTATACATTATTTTGAATGTGTTTATTTACCTCATAAAACAAAAGAAAAACAAACACACGACACACTTTCATCACGGAAGGCAGATGTGCAGCCAGGCCAGCCATTTATCTCCATGTGGGTTCCGTCCCATGATGTGATGGGGGCGAGCCTATCACCATATATAAAAACCTATATAACTGGCCGACCCGGAATTCGAACCCCGGACTTCAGAACGGTGTCCTACCGAGCCCGCAATACAACTACGCCATCAAGACCTTATTACATAACAACTCATATAAAACACGGTACGGGAAAATACGTGTTATTCGGAATAATAAAAGAGAAACGGCACAGGTATTTCCGACCAGACAATATCTTTAAAAATATCCCCCATATTTCGTATTTAAGTAGGTACATATTTACGTCATATAATGCCAAATATAGGAAGTAAACATTTACGGTTTAAAATATTATCCTCAAATAATAACGTGAATGTTAACATTGTATTGTTATTAATAATTCTTTGAATTTAATGTTACTGACCCTGCCAGTAGCAATAGTAGATCGCCTTCGATGAATCATTTAAGTAAATCAATAAATGAATTTATTAGGTATACATACTTTTGTGCTGAAATATTACCTCCTGACTTTGTAAGAGACCGCAAATATAAGTACATAGACACCTTATTTTAGTATGAGTTTTTTGCCTATGCCTTGTACAAAATGACGTGTTTTCTTAGTTTTGTCAGTCTATGTTTAGAAAAAAAGTTTTAATATTCAATTCCTATATTTAGGTATCCTTGTAATGTACAGCCACCCATAAATTACGTCATAAAGGGGAGAGGAATCAACAAAATGTGACATTGTGTGACATGGGGACGGGGTCAAAAGTTTAATGGCATCACATGTCAAAATCTAAATAAAGTATTTAAATTCTTGCCCGATTCGAAAAATAATTCTTAATTGTGGAACTGCTGTTTTCATTTGTCCAATGCTGAGTGAAATATATAATAATAAAATAATAAGTAGTGTCATGCCATGGAGGGACACATAAATGTGATAAGGATTGTGGGAGGGGTAAAAATTATGAAATTCGTGTGAAGTTGTTGATGGCCTCTATTAGGTACAAAATTATCTGTTTTGGTAATCAAAGTAGATACCGACTATTTTATGTAGGTACTAAAGTTTATAAATTCATAAAGATAAAAAAATATTATCGTTGAGTTGGTGGGTATATTGTTTATTATATTCCTATATCCCAAATGTCAAAACAATAAGATACCAGAACTATATTATATGCTCGTAAAGTAATAAATACACAGACCTACAACATTTATAGTTAAAAGTACCTACTTACATTTATAAAGAAGTCGTTAACTAAGATGACAACGTGACGTGGACGTATTATTTAGATATAAATACCAACCATATGATTACATAGATAATTATAATTAGCTTTTGCTCGCGGCTTTGCCCGTGTGAAGGAGTTTTCCGGGATCCCGTATATATTTCCCGAGATAGAAAGCCTATAACCTAACCAGGGTCTTAAACTATCTCCATACCAAATTTCATAAAAATCCGTTCAGTAGATTTTAAGAAAATTAATAACATACAGACAGGACTTCGTTTTATAATAAGTATAGATATTGCACTACATGTAAATTCATAAACGCTTACTCCGAACCAGCCTTTTGGCAAACAACTTCAGCACAAACTGGAATACCAATAGGCCAGACGAATAGCATTCCGAATGCCGAATTTTTGTCTCCCTTATCGCCGAGTAGATATAAAATCAACGAACCACAATTATAAATTCATGACCTTCTCGGCCGAGCGTATTTACCACTTAGTGACCTCGACCACATCAAGGTGACCACGGGCCGGCGCACATATCATCGTCCGATGAATATTATGTCTCTTCTAACTATAGGGACGCGCATCCAACACTTAAAAACGTAAACACATACAGGAAAACCATTGATTCTTAGCAACGTCATTACGTCCGGGTTGACTAACATTGACAATAATTAATAAGGGTAATTACCTGTAAACACGTTATTGTATCGATTTAAATCTGGTATAGTCAGTACCTTAGAGACAACACATTCGCGACTGTCTGTTGAACAGTGAAGTTTTGTTATAAAGCAGTGAGAGTGCCTATACGTATTCGAAACACATTGAAATCAAAGCATTTAAATACACAGTGAACGGGTCATTGGGATTTTTTTATGTGTTTGCAAAATAATAATCTTATTTTGTGGTTTGACTACAGCTAGTATTCAGAACAGGTTTTATAAGAGGTTATCAAACGGAACATGAAGATGAACGCGCCAGTCAATCGCAAGTGTACTACGCACTGAGTCAGTCTTACGGAAAATTAAGTGCATAATAATGAGAAAAATATATTTATACTCTGTTCTCTTACTCGTTAATTACGAATGTAATGGAGGCTTGTTGACGGCTTGTTATCTGGTGCAAATGAAATACACAAGCAAATACATGGAGCCGCTGGTGCTGTCATTGGAGGGCTGTCACAGGGATTGAACTTCAACGTCCAGGGAGGGTTCGGAGCGAACGGTCAGAAAAGACCTCCGCCGAACAATGTACCGGAGAAACCAACCGAGACGATCGTGGTAGTTGTTGAAGAAGGTTCAAACGATCGGCCGCCATACGGAAGACCGCCACACTCGAACGGATATGGACCACCGCATAATCACCATCGACCTAACAACTTCAATAATGGTAATGGTCATGGTCATGGACACGGGCATCAACACCATCATCACAACAACGGGAATGGTAATAACCAAAATGGATTCGATGACAACCAAAATGGCTTTGATCCATCTAATCAACATAATTACAACAACTATGGCCAGCAAAACCAACCGGGCTACAACGATCAAAACTTCAAGCCAAACAGGCCCGGCTACGGAAATCAAAATAACTTCGGACAGCCGAACAGACCAGGGTATGGAAATCAAAATAACTACGGACGTCCTCCTAATTTCCAAAATCCACATAATCGGCCTAGCGGACCTGGCTATGGACAAAATAATTATCAGAACAACGATAACCAGAATAACAATGGACCACCAAACCGACCCAACCAAGGTAACCAAAACAATTTTGGACAGCCTAATCAACCAAATGAACAATACCCAATAATAATGGGCAACCAAATAATCCCATCCATGAAAATCAACCCAGCAACGGAAACCAAAATAACTATGGAAAACCTGACCAACCTTCTTTCCCAAATC
>NW_023593246.1:0-25172 GCF_014839805.1 Manduca sexta
CCAGCCCAGCATTTGTCCTGAGCGACAAGTCATCAGAAGACGTTGGCAGGGCAATGATCGAGGGTGGTTTGCAGAAGCAACCTTTTTTCATTTTCAACATGGACGAGGCCTTCCGACGAATCCAACATTTCAAGGATATGATGCCTCGTGTTAAAATATTTTACGGTAAGAATAAATGTGAAATATGGCCAGATTTAGTGTCAGTAAATGGTTGTTTCTTTTATATAAAAGAGATCAAAGCATAAAAGAAGTGTTTATGAAAAGGCACACAGCCATAATCAGAAAACATGGTTCCTTTATATGCCGAAGAGACGGAGATCCAAATTTTTAACTCAATATTAAGAAAGGATTTATTAGGATTATTTAGTTGGCTAGATGTTTAAGAATTTTAATTAACTTATTTAGAATGTGATACATTACAATTTTTAGCAATGAAATGTAACGACACAGAAATGATGTTGAAATTGGCGATATCACAAGGAATCGGCTTTGATTGTGCATCGCCTGGAGAAATTTATAAGTTGAGGAAACTGAACGTCTGTCCTACGTAAGTAAATACTTTATTTTAATTAAAATAATATCTGTAAGCTTTCCTTATGAGTAAATTATAGCATCTTCTTTAGGTAGTTGGATAGGACGTGGGAACAAGTAAAAAGCATTCGTTCCATTTGGCTGTATTCAGTGTCTTATGTTGAGTCATCAGTAACTGTTTTTTAGTAGGTGTATGTAATTTTATAAATATGTCGCTGTAAATTGAAGTCAATATTAACTATAATATTATCAACCGCCCAACATAACAATCAGGAACAAATGCTACAATAAGAAAGACATCAAAGCAATACGATAACATTTTACAAATATATTATTTTCTAGGAGAATTATCTACGCGATGACCTCAAAACTCCAGAACAGATGGCGTACGCTCGAAAGTCCGGAGTGCGGCATACGACGTTCGACACCTCGTACGAACTTAAGAAACTCGTTGAACACTGGCCGATGCACGTGTAAAGTTACGTCTCCTAGCTGTGAAATAGAAAATCTAGATTTAACCCAAGTAATACTGAAGCGGCGATAGCCTAGTTGGGTGTGGAACGTTCTGCCAAGACGAATGTCCGCAGGTTCAAATCCCAAGGGCACACACCTCTGACTTTTCAAAAATCATGTGTGTATTCTATTATGAATTTATCGTTCGCTTTAACGGTGAAGGAAAACATCGTGAGGAAACCTGCACATCCGAGAAGTTCTCGTAGGAATTTCGAAGGTGTGTGAAGTCTACCAATCTGCACTAGGCCAGCGTGGTGGACTAAGGCCTAATCCCTCTCAGTAGTAGAGGAGGCCCGTGCTCAGCAGTGGGCAAGTATAAATTAATATAATTATTATTAATAATATAATAATATCAGCCCTGTATACTTATCATCATCATCATTGGCAATTAACATCTACGTGAGATGATTAAGTAGCTTTCGTAGAAGATGCGAGGTACGATATACACCTACGCTGGTGACTTATCAGACCGATTCTAGCCCGAAAGATACGACCACAGTTTTGGCAGCGGATTTCTGTATTTGTGTATGGGGGTGGTAAAACGGCGTAGTTGCGCCGAATTTCGCGTTTGTGGGCTAGCTGCTTAAACCAGGCCTTATCGTGAGCGGAAACACCGTCAGCTACGGATTTACGCCATCTGACCCGGTCCACCGCCTCTTCCTCCCACTTGGTTGGATCCATGTTAAAAGATACCATGTCCCGCTTCACACTATCTTTAAACCTAAGTATTGGACGACCTTACCGGGCGCTTAGCATGTGCTACTTCGGCTAAAAGTATCTGCCTGGGCAAACGTGATTGGGGCTTATGCGGATGCACATGCCCTAGCCAACGCAGACGTCTCTGACGTAGTATCGCGATTTTGCTAGGCAGTTGTGCGGTGCTTAACACGCTCTCGTTTGTATTATATACTTATATATTGTATACTTATATATTATTATTAATACTTAATACGGGGGTAAATATGGTTTTTACTCTTCCAAGCGTTGCTAGTACTAATAATATATTCGCAATTAATTAACTTCCCTCTCAACTACTTAAGTACCCCTAAAAGTTATGGTATTCGCTGTATTAGATATCATAATATCAATTACTTAGGATTTTCGACACGAAATTTGTAAGAGTGTTTTGATAGTGGTTTGATAAAAATTTTGCCCATGCTTGCGAAAGCGTTCTTAGTTTTTGCCTGGGAGACCATACAAAGGCATGGGTTTTGGCTACGAGTCTGTCCATATGAAAGGCTTTCTCTGAATTAAAAATCTTTTGGATACTCTTTAATGGGATTAAATTTTAATTGAGACAACATTCTTATAAACTTGATCTTATATTGATTACTGATTGATTTATGATATTATAACAAACATCCAGACTTGATAGATATTCATAATAATAATATTATTATTTCGTAATTCTCATTTTTTGTAACTAATATCCTTTATCTGTTTTGTGACTTTTATATTATGTCTACAGGAATTGAATGATTTTTTGTTATTCATTGAGATTTATTACTTAATAAGTACACATAATTAAAATACTTAACAAATCTACTCCGTCTGTGTAATTACTATAAACTAAACAAACAACCTTAATTAACATGCAAACATGTCGCGTAGAATAAAATAAATAGCGTTAACTTCATTTCAAATGCAAATAGATAAAAGATCTAGTTTCCTTGAAATAAAAACTATTGTATGGATCTTATCACAGTTTTTTATATCATAATTTTTAAACAAAATCGACAAAATTTTAACCACGAAGGCTGACAATGCTGTGAAACATCAGAAGAAAATTATAATATAAAAACTGCGATAACATCGACAAAAAGTTTTATCTCAATGTCTAACATTCGCGTAAACATTAAAAATCATTAAACCTAGTTTCGTATAAAAGATTATCATAATATTTTACGCATTTCCAGACTTCTTATCCGCATCCGAGTGGACAGCGTTTGCAAAGTTGCTTTAGGAGACAAGTTCGGATGTGATTTTGATAAAGAAGCTATTGATCTGTTGGAAGAAGCAGCTAGCCTTGGTTTAAAAGTGAGTAAAAGTTACAATTTGAATGCCGAATAATCAGAGGGAAATAATATTTAATAATAAAGTGGATTTAATTGAAGTTATTAAAGTAGTTAATAATGTATTTTGCTGGCACGCTAAAATCATTTTAATGTAGAGTCTACAGTACCATCAGTCCCATCCAGTACAGTCATTTAGTCTACAGTGTAAAATGAATTTAATATATAATATAATCTCTGAATTATATGGTTTTCCACTGCTGGGCACGACTCTTCTGTACTACTGAGAGGGATTAGACCTTAGTCCACCACGCTGGCCTAGTGAGGAGGTGTACAGGTTTCCTCACGATGTTTTTCTTTGCCGTTAAAGCAAGCGATAATTCACAAAGAATAAACACATAACTTTAGAAAAGTCAGAGGTGCATGTCCTTGGGTTTTGAATCTGCTGACATTAGTCACTATACGTTCTAGTCCCACTTAGACTACCACCACAATGAGTTTAATTAATATAATTGTTGTCAAGCGCGAGCTACTCCTTAAACTCTTAAAGTTGCCAGTCACTCACTACTTATGTTAGTAGCTACTAACAAATTCTACTATAAAATAATATCATTTTGTTGGTCACAGGTGGTAGGAGTAGCATTCCACGTCGGTTCCATTTGTTCGTCTCCTGAAAGCTATGTGACAGGGCTGCAACACGCTCGAGCTCTATTCGACCACGAGGCAACAGCGGGGCGAGAAATGAAAATCGTGGACATCGGCGGTGGATTTCTTAGTGAGAGAACGGATTGTATTGACCAGGTAATCGATGGACTTAATAGTCCCTTGCCACTTGTAAATTATTTGAGGATCTTATTTGATATAGAAGTCCTTACTATTACCAACGGTCATGTAGAGGACCAAGACGCGCCCCACTACTATCCCCAATCGCTTAGTGTGCGTGAACAGCATAAGTGCACACACACACTACGATGGATAGCATCGAAGCCAGCTTGGATCTGTTCCCTTACTCTGCGACACCCAGCAACACGCCCGCCTAAAAGTGGTGGGACGCGTCTTCGCGGAAGAAATGACCTTTATGCGTAGGAAGGCCAAGTATACGCCCCTTAACATTATCGTTGTTTTCATTTATTATATTAGCTACATACTTGTGATTGACTTCAGATAGACTGTCGATTAGGAAATTTATTAAGTACTTCATGTTACATTTTTCTCATAATTATTTATAACTTATTAAGTGTTCCTCGCCACCCTGTGTCATTTATAATGTGTAAGGATCTTCGCCTAAGAGTTTAGGATGTATATTTGTCTCTTCAGGTCTCGAAACTAATCACAGCTGCTGTAGCCGAATTGTTCCCAGATCCAAGTATTCAAATCATCTCCGAGCCTGGGAGATACATTAGTGATTCTTCTTTCACAATGTACTGCAGCATCAATAATGTTCGAAGGGTAAGAAATGTAAATCAACTAGTTTCAATTCATATTTCAGAAAATCGCACATTTGTCTGAAGCAAGTTTAGTCAGGAAATAAAATTTAAGAAAATATTGTGTCCAAACTCCACATTATGTATTTTTTTACTAAAATATTCTACAAATGCCATTTCTTTTTAAAATTACTTTTTAAATACGTTTTATGAAAAACGCTTTATAATTCCATTTTAAAACAAGTGCAGAACTCCGCAATTCTCACTCAAACAATTTAATTGTAAACAAAGGCTGCGGTGGCGCCAAAAGGCTAGTTGTCATAATGGCGGACGCGCGAGTTAATTTGCTCAAGTCTGCCTTACAATGAATAATAAACAGTGGATAAATCCAACTCGCCTGAAGAAATTCTCATGAAAGTCTCATTACTACAATAATTAAAAGTTCGTATCGTGCTAATTGTACATTTCGTTACGTTTTAATAAATGAAGATTAGTGCGAATTAGTATTTCTGTTCTATGATTGAAAAAGATCCACTTTTTCACAAGTCTAGTGAAATTCAAATCATAAAGTGGAAACTAGTATTTTTCGGAGAATGTTAGCTGGAACTGTAAAAATCGTCTCACGATTTCCAGATATAAAATTAATTGGAGGTAGTTTCCCGCCACAATGACAACTCTTGTGCACCAGCAAACATGATCCTAACCTTCTTGTTGTGGCATCTTGGACGTCCGAAGGTTATTTTATAAAAAATTGGTTTTCATGATTATTGCTTGAGGCATCTAAATCAAGTGTCGAATTATTCTAACAGGAAATAAGAAGTTTACAGCCTTACTATATCACAAAAACGCGACTCGTAAGTCGATGTTGTTTTATTCTGATGTTTAATTAAACTAATTCGTCAGTCACGTGATAGCCTCTCAACCAATCACAAAACGACACGGTGTCGTATAAACTTTTTAAGCTAAATTTTAAACACGCGGATGTTTAATTCTTTTACATATTTCAGTCGATAAAAGACGGAAAACAAATGAACATGATATATATAGACGATGGTGTGTACGGATGCCTGCGAGATGTTGAGAAATGGCATTATCCCAAAAATTTAAAGTAAGTATTTTTTAACAACCAAACCATGATAGAATTTAGCTCATCGATTGATAACCGTCATGACCATAAAAAATATATCTTTGTACACATTTTACTACAAATTCGTTGTTTTAAATAAATTGCTGGTAGGATATTTGTATGCGTCCGGATAGCGAACATGTTAGTGTGTCGCGTTCCAGGATCAATCTGTATACTAGATTTGAAAGAGGCCAGCATAATTGTATCGACTGTTGACGGATTATCGCCTCTCAATAATCAGTCAATAGATACTCTATTTGAAACTTATTTCGCTTACCATCAGCTTAATTATAATTTCACAGGATAAATTTAAGCCTATATTTTTAGTTTTATAATTTTACACGCTTTATATTTTCACAAGATAAATTTAAGCCTATATTTTAAGTTAGACCTCTAGTAATACAACGGTGAAAACTGCATTCAATACCATGCACTAGTTTTTCCATGGTATGTATACAAACATACAGGCAGACAGAAATTCTAAAAACCGT
The DNA here is from genome assembly GCF_014839805.1 of Manduca sexta. NCBI lineage: Eukaryota > Metazoa > Arthropoda > Insecta > Lepidoptera > Sphingidae > Manduca > Manduca sexta. Next base: position 6,098 of record NW_023593246.1, read on the forward strand.
TGTGTAATAAAGCGTTCCCAAATTATTATTTTTTCTATATAATGTAGATTCATTGATTTGTGACAGTTTTATATAGATAATGTCATTAGTTGTCAAATGCAATAAATTGACTAACTCCAACTATAATTGTTAGTTAGTTATGACGAGCAGATATTAATAAGAAAGTAAAGCGAATTTGGTAGATCGAATATTCTATTGACCTATGTATTAGCCCTTGACAAGACTTGTCATTGTCTTGTGTAAACCAATACTCGAGTAACATTGTTCACTCGTTCCAACTTTTCCAATTTGCGGTGCCATTTAATATTGAAATGTTACTATTGTCCATAAATGTACGTTAATATATAAGGGTTTGTTTGAACGTACTAATCTCAGGAACTACTAAACCGATTTTGAAAAAAACACTAATAGGAACCTACATTACTCCTGACCATATAGGCTTTTATCACAAATATATACCGAGACTTTTATCTCAGAAATAAAAGATTCACGCGGTCAGAACTGTAAGAAAAGTCTAGTATAATGTGAAGGTTGGGTTAGTATTTAATTGCATGCATTGACTGCCTCGTTGGCGTAGTTGTATTACGTTACGGTGCTGAGGTCACGGATTCGATGCCCGGGTTGGGCAAAGTGATATTGTTTTTCCACTCAATATCAACTGGGAGTCTAGAATGTGTGCCCGATATGGCGATGTTAAGTCTATTTATGTATGTGTGTGTGTAAGTGTTTCGATTTATGAAGTATTAAACGTCATATCTTTGGGAATTTTCAATCAATATCTTCTACATATTATAATATTATATAGGTAATGTTATACATTGTTTATCCAATTATCTAAGCATATTAGCAAAACATATGAATTTATTTTAGCGATCAACGGAAAATGACATGGGGCCTCTCGAGGAAGCCACGTTATGGGGTCCCAGCTGCGACTCCGAGGATCGTATAATGCAAGACTACACGATCCTCCTACCACGGTGCGTGGCTCTGGACTGGCTCATCTTCCCAGGATCGGGGGCTTACACCATCACAGTTTCCACCAGATTTTCCTGTCTAGAAATTCCTTTGATACGCTCTGTCGTTTCTTTGGAGTTATGGTATGAATATATTTTTATATTTAAATTAATCGTAATGGAATATAAAAACGAAATATTTAGATTCTTTATTTATTATTAGGTTTAAATGTGTTTGATACTCTTTTTTTGTAAGTTTACTAGATTTTGTTTTTTATTGAAAAACTTTACCCGTATTTATTATACAATATACATACAATAAATAGGGGATATAATTTACAAAATACGAATGAATTAACTGGAATTAAAATTAATCCGATTAATTTTTCAAATTACTTAATTTTTTTCAGGAATCGAATAAAAGATAATGAAGTGTTCGCGGCTAACGATTTTATATTAAATCCGGATTTATCGACACCACTTCCGAGTACTTCGCCGCCTTTGCTTCAAAATCACACGCTTTACGAACGTCAATAAATCGCAACATATAAAATTTGAGATCTTTATATTGTACTAGTATATTTTATATTCGCCCGGATAGCGACCACCGTACACTAGGTGTTAAAACTCGCCATAGTGGACCATAGTGCGTTCCGGGAGCCTGTGTATATCCGATTCCAACAGGCCGGCATAATTGTGTCGACTGTCGAGGGGTAATCATCTCTCGTCAGTCGACATATTGGACCCTACTCGACTTATCATAAAGTGCAGTGTGGTCACTTTGTCGTGTTCTTATAAAAAAATACTAGTACCAAATGCGGCGGGCTGCTAGAGTCTTGCCAACTAATCGTGGCATAGAAAATATGGCGGCAAAAATATACCTTGTAACCGCGAGTAACATCAAGTGCCTAATGTTTTTATTAAAGATCGTTAAAATAAAAAATATTTTTTAATAAAAATATAACTGTAAGATAAACTCATCTTTTTTTAAAAGCGGCGGTAGCCTAGTTGGGTGCGGAACGGTCTGCCAAGACGAATGTCCGCAGGTTCAAATCCCAAGGGCACACACCTCTGACTTTTCTAAAAAATCATGTGTGTATTCTTTGTGAATTTATCGTTCGCTTTAACGGTGAAGGAAAACATCGTGAGGAAACCTGCACATCCGAGAAGTTCTCTATAGGAATTTCGAAGGTGTGTGAAGTCTACCAATCCGCACTAGGCCAGCGTGGTGGACTAAGACCTAATCCCTCTCAGTAGTAGATGAGGCCCGTGCTCAGCAGTGGGCAAGTATATAATACAGGGCTGATATTATTATTATTATTATTAAACTCATCTTTTAATCTTCACGGGGTTATAAATCGTAGATTCTTTTGAATTTGCCGCTATTTTTTGGTGACACGACTCTTTAGCCAGACTCTACTAAAGAAATTATTGTGGAATAATTTATTCGCTGGCTCTCTATTATAAGGTGATATGGTAATTATTACTTATGTTGGAAAATGAGGTTTATTATGTTGGTTAAAATTGGAATAGACAATTTCCTGTTAATTTTTTTCTTCCCTGTAGATTTTTATATATTAACTAGCATTTGCCCGCGGTTCCGTACGCGTGAAAAAAATTGTCTAGGATAAAACTCCCGCTTTATATTTTTCCGGGATAAAATGAAGACTATATTTTAAGTTAGACCTTTAGCATGAGTGGTGTTTGGTTTCAATTCCTTAGTTTTTGCATGACACGTGTACGAACATACAGACAGACAAACAATCTATAAACTTTTGTATTGGCTTTTGTTGCTCTAATGAAGAACCCCATTATTCGTTTTTCTTCAAGATCTATAATGTACTGACATCGGTTACAATTTTGTGATTATATAATAAAGAAGTTTAAATAATTCTGTTATAGTTTTAAGTCGATATGTAACACAAATTTTATTTCGCCTTTTCTGTTATGTTAGTTATTTAATTTTGTGAGAAAATATAATATAAATAAACTTTATTGCATCACAAACATGCCTAAATTATTACATGCGAAACTCCTTTTGGTAATTGAATTATCATGCTCGGTATGACGCCAATCTAAGGTCTGGGGTTTAGAAACTGGATCGGGCAAAGTGATATTGAGTTTTTCTGCTCAGTATCAATTTGGGTTCTGGAATTTGTGCCCGATATTGTGATAGGCTTGTTATCTATAACATGGAACGAAAGACTGTGAAAAGTGGATTCCCTGGTTTCACCTCTGCCTACCCCTTCAGGAATAAATGTGATATGTGTTTGATTTTGAATTATTCTTTTTTTCATAGTATCTGCCTGTGTATATTGACAATACATACCAAATATAAGCCATGACTATATGTATACAATATTTAGTGATGTGCGGGAAGAAACATTTTCGTTTGTAGAATATATATTTTCGGATATTTCTTGTACTTCTTCGATACTTACGTCTCGTAGTCACGTGCCGCATGCCGCGCATATTTTATTTGCATGATTTGTTCGAATACCGTGTTCGAAATGTAGTATTGACCTACTTTATAAAATAAAGGCGACGTAAAAGATGCGATAAACGTAATTACTGGGCATTATGAGATATCTTATGTCTCAGAGTGACAAGTGCAGTAGTGTGTTGTAGTACTTTGTAATTCACAGTTTGTTGCAACTATTTATGGGCGGTCGTATCGCTTACCCTCTGACGAGCGTCACGTCACTCAACGATAATAAAAATGATGTAAAATTGTTTACAAATTATTTGCAGAAAAGTAATCTTCAGGAGCATATTTTATTGTTTATTAAATCTGGGACAACCAAATTTGTTTTTAAATAGAATGATTTGATTGTGAAATGTTTTTAGAAGTTTGGAATAATAATAATATAATTAAAAATTAATTCTCATTTAACGGCTCAAGTAGGTTTTACTAGCAGTAATTGTTTTTTTTTAAATCTGTCAAAAGAAGAATAAGACGAAATGCGGGCGAGAATTGCTTCGCTATTCCGCATATTAAGACAGGGTATGCAATAATTAAGTCTAAACGACGATTCAAGCATTGAAATGTGGTAATATATAGCATTCGTCATCCTGAAACATAAAGTTCTTCGTCTACAACGTTTTTAAACTGAATAAATTTCTTGCACTTCTGCCGCTAAGAGACCGAAGTAGACATTGCGAGGATTCCCATCCACACAAAAATTCCAGACTCTAAACTACTAAAGTAATATCTACCCAACTATGGAATTTTTGAAATTGCACATATTCCAGACTCCGGGCTGATACTAAGTATAAAGACGAGTAGTACTCGACCCGGGATTGAACCCGAGATCTCAATACTGCAGTCGTACCGTAATACTATTTACTGGAAGGTCTCTCATATGTGAGAGTTCGCCTGTGTAGGTACCACCGTAATGTCTATTTCTACCGCCAAGCAGCAGTGTGTAGTTACTGTTGTGTTCCGGTTTGAAGGACATTGTAGCCAGTGTAACTACTGGATATAATGAGACTTAACATCTCATGTCTCATAATGGCAAGCGCAATGGAATAACAAACAAAGTTCTGTAATTCAAGATGTTGGATGGTGTTTCTACTGTTTATGGGCGGTCGTATCGCTTACCATCAGGCGAATGGCAAGCTCGTCTCGTCATTCAAAGCAATAAAAAAAATACACCTACATCACCGAAGGACCTCATATATTTTGATATAACAATGAATGTGTATAACGGTAGAATCTATAACAAAGAGACAATATTGGACATGATCCTTAGCAGCCTTTATAGGAAACTTATACCCCTATATTATTCTTCTTTTATGTTTCCATCGCTTAATCTTTGCATTGTGGGTCTTGTTATCCATTGATATCTTTGTACCCTCGCCTGTATTTTATTGTGTGTGAATATTATCTAAATCTATGACAGTTATTTTTGTAGCTATTTCTATTTCTATTTTGAATACCATATTAATAAATATAGTCACATAAAATGTTTTGACCGCTGTTACGGAACGTAGTGTATATCAACGCAGTGGATACAACTCTAGGACCATAGATAGATCATTATTTTTTTATTTAATATTTTTTTTAGTTGTATCTATGATTGAGCACTTTTAAATTTTTGTAACTGGCTGACTGGCTGGCTGGATTTGTAAAAGTCGAAGTAATTATAACGAAATATACTAAATTCAAAAGTAGTTAACAAAATAATCCATTGAAGATATCCTTCTTCCTGCCCGAATAAATGCAAAATTAAGATACGGGCTACATTGTACAACAAAATTGACAGTAATACAAAGCATATTATAAGAAATAATAATAAAATCAACCTTGTATTATATAATGTCCCACTGCTGGGCACGGGCCTTATCTACTGTTGAGAAGGATTAGGCCTTAGATTTCACACACCCTCAAAATTCCTATAAACAACTTTCAGGTATGTAGGTTCCCTCACGATGTTTTCCTTCACCGTTAACACAAGCGATAATTCATAAAAAATACACATATCTTTTAAAAAAAGGTGTGTGTGCCTTTGGGATTTGAACGTGCGAACATTCGTCTCGGCAGTCCATTCTACAACCAACTAAGCTATCGCTGCTTCACGAGCATAGTAACCCGTAAGACTCAAAATGGAAGTCGAAGCCATACGTTACCAGATTCACAGCCCACTACGGTTCTTTGAAGCAAAATCCTTGAAAAGATTTTTATGGATTTTACCCAATACCTAAATAGCCTGCTAACCTAAATTCTTTATTCAATAACTTACATCAGACAAATTAAATAAAACGTGTATATACCTTTACAAAAACCGACTAAAAATGGTTCACAATACGCAACGCCTACGCCTCAAGCATTTTAATTAAAACACTTACCTGCCGAATTAATCAGCCTAATAACCAAGCAGAAGTGCGTGTTAGGTGCCACTCGACCGTAATACCTCCTTGTTATCCCTGGAGATCAGGGCTGGATTACCCTAAAGTGGGTAGATTTACCCCACAATTTGATTTAAGTGTTATTTTATCCTAGCACCGTAATAGTTTAAAGTACAACGTAAAATAAGTAACGCTGGCGAATACACAGGATTTTGCACTATATTAAGCAATTATAAAGTTCAAACTTTGCTTCATCACATTACTATTGTTTCAACTGTTTATTGAAAGGACTTTAGTCATCTGCAGAATTAATTATAATTTCCGATCGACCGCTTACCATCAGCTAAACACAACATAAACCAAATCCCAAGCCAAAGAAACTGCCCTGATACCACTAAGTAACAATCGCGTAGATTCAAATGATTTTGTCCCCAAAAAGCATATCTCAATTTGACCCTGCAAACCTCTCGGTCCTTTCACATCTGTACAGTATCCGAAATAACGTTATGTCAGACCTTCCTGGAAATGGCCGATTGAACAAGTTTGCGGCTTGATTCGGGCCATAATATCCGAATCACAAAAGGGAGTGGAAACTTGCTGCTCCAATAATGCCGTCTGGAGTTTTAATTTGACTAGATTTAATTTAAACCTGACATTAAAAGATAATTATAGCTACGATTTATACTTTGAGTTTTTATTCCGCCGAAATGATAATAAAAATGTTTTGATCAAATCACAAACGCTTGCTACTTGCACCAATCATTGGAAAACTGTTACCGTTGAACGCGCGCCTTCTAAATTTAAAGAAATATCAAGGATTACCTAAGTTCAGATATTGTTTAGACACGAAAGTGATTGCAAACCCCTAATACAAAGTCACGAAAGAAACACTTAAAAAACAATAAACCACGTTCAAAACGTCATTCAAATACGCCTCAGTAACCACATAAATCAACACATATTTAATAGGCTAAATCGTTGAACAAAATCGCAGTAATTAATAATAGACTTTCACGATTCTTTGTTAAAGTTAAAAACTGCGTTCGAATTCTTTCCTCTAAATACTTGTTAAATTCCCTCTACACATACGTTGAAGATATTGTCATTTGAGTCGTTCTTCAGTAGTGCCGTATAATTGGACCATTTAGGCCGCCATTACCATCTCAGGTGAGTCTCGTAACAGCTTAGGCACAACCATTATACATTCTAAGCGTCGCACATTTCACAGATTAATATAATTTCGATGATCGTTCACGATTTTGTGTTAACATTGGTTGGTTTTGGTAAAGAAATGTGTAGTTGGTAACATAGAAATTATCTACGTAATATATGCCGTAGATATTGGCCAAGTTGAAGAGAGGTAAGTTAGTTGCAGTTTGTAATTTTCCCGAGACTGGTAGTTTTTTTTTGTAAGGGACTCTGCAGTCTGTACCGAGGGAAGCCTGAGAATGGGATACTGGAATCCCCCGACTTAGCTACTACATAGGCCCAGAGGAGATTTGGGGAGAAATAATTGGGGTAGGATTGGCGGAGGGGAGAAGTAGGCGATATCCTCAAGGACCCTTATAGGCGTCAATGTGAATTGTTAACCATGAGGTATTCACACTTTACTGTGTGCCTAGGTCCGCAGCAAATGTTCTCCCGTTCATAGGCGTGCATTCGGCGTGGAGACGGAGCTCACAAGAATTGCCTCAGAGGGATAGGACGAGACGGTACATAGGAGAAGATATAATTCAGATGTGAGCATCTACCGTATAGAATTGACAGACTGTAAAATTGAGTTTCCTTCATTAGACTTAGAAATCTCTGTGTTGATAGAATTAGGCCTAATTAAGTACTAATGGTATTACGTAGTAGAGTAAGGTAGTCTTTATTAAAGAATACATTAAACCTCGCTTCCTTCTATTAAAACCTCTCTTAACAAGCATACAGTACTTTTAACGAGTGTGTGAGTGCCAGCACTCCTTCCCTTGAGTGTTTTCAGTGACGCACCACTGAAGTATGTGTAAAAGGGGTTGGTATATCAGGAAATATCCGAGCAAAATCTCTGGAGTGGAATGACCTCAATAATTATCTCTCGTTCGTTTTATCTTGAGCCCTATGCTGGTAATGAATGAGCGACATTAAGTTTAATTAAAATGGGCTTTCCGTTATACGATGGTTTCGGTCATTCTTCGTGTTTTTTGTGGATTTCCCTCACCGGTGATTTAATGTTTGGTAAATTAAGCTCGTTTTCCTTTTTCAACAGATTTTAAATTACTTATGTAATGTATTTCGTCACTGCAAATACTTTTGTATCCTTTCTATTGCATTTGCCTATACATAACATAAGATCTTCTTAATGATATACATAATTTTGACGAGCAAACGTATTCAAGCCTTGAACTGAAATTCTATATTGGAGTCAAGACCGTATAAATTCTATATCGTATTCAATTATACTCGAATTCTACTATATAGATCTGGGTCTAAGTCTTTTATTGTATTTAACTACAAAATAAAAGACGTATTATTGATTACAATGTATTAAATTTATGAACATACAAAACTTACAAATTTACCTACCATAGTTTATTAATTAATAATATAGTACGATATTAAACTTGATTCATTAATCTCTTCTCCAGTGTCATCAACTGCGAGCTGTAACCGATGTCCGTTGATTTAGGCAGATGCTGAAAATGAAATATATTATGCAAAGTATAGCGTAAAATTCAGTTCAAAAATTCCACGTGGAATCACCTTTCGCTTGCGATATTTCCAGATTTAATGGACCTTCCGTAATGTCACTATTATGGTGAAATGCGACAGCAAAATCCCCACTCCGTATTCTATCCTGGCATAACAAAGTAGGTCACGACTGGTAAGTGCAATGTATTAAATAAAATGTCAACCAACCAGAGACATAATTTCTAAAAAACTGTGATGCTAACCAATTCCTGTTCTATTTTTGTCGTAATGCAATTATATGCAGCGTAGTACTACCATTTATGAATTATGAAAAGTATTATGGGGAGTACCTTCCACGGGTGCTGGTGGTGGTGCTGCAGGTGCTGGGGCTTCAGGTGCGGGGGCGGGTGCGGCCGCTGCACAAAAGAAACAATGTAAAATATCAAGTGTGTGCTATCATCAATTTTGCTATACAGTTGAATCCTTTTTTAAATTCATTTATCGTAAACATATGTCATCCAAAATCAATGAAAAAATTATTCTCAAAATGTACGCAATAATAAGTAAATTATAAAGCTTTGTATTTTTGTGGAATAGATTGCTGTCAAATAACAGTCATAGCAAACTCTGACGTCATCGGCTGTCACCGGCCATAGTACTATGTGCGTGAGAAAAAGATAGTGCGATAACCCCACCACGCAACCACTTTTTTACAACATTTTAAATATACATAATTACTTTATATTTTAACCAATTTTGATGCTCATTTCACATCTAAATGACACATAGAAACCTACCCTATTACAGTCATTAAGTAACTAACAAAATATATTATACATTCATAAGGTCGTGACATGCATATGTAGGTGTTCTAATAAATTGATTGATTAAAATATTAATGCGGCCATAAGAGAGCTTTCTGCCCAAAACGCGAATCGAAATAAATAATCATGGATCATGCCTTTGTCTCCGCCGTTCCTCAAATTATCAACAATGGCACTATGAAGTTTACACTATTTATTCCGCTCAGCCAATAAAAAATAGATACCTGGCGCTTCTGCTGGTGCGGGGGCAGGTGCTGGAGCGGGTGCAGGCGCTGCTTCTGGTGCAGGAGCTGGCGGCGCACCTGGCCAATAGATTAGTAAAGTTACTCATGTTAATAATGTTAATAATAATAATGTTAGGGGTAATCATTTCTCATCAGTCGACATTCTATTGGACCCCACTACCCTTACCATCAGGTGCAGGTCACTTAACCGTACCAGTATAAAAAAGAAATCTCATCTAATACTCATTCCACCACTTGTCAATTCTAATTAGGATTTCTTACCACATGCTGCTTAATAATATACAATTTTTTGTGTGATACGAGTGAGTCCGTAAATAAGTTTGCCTATCATTTTTTACCATTACCAAGAAATACATTCATACTATAAATATATTTACAAAGCATTGGAATATAATTCGCGCTTTATGAAAAAATACGGAATCACTTCATAAATATTCCATTACATCCACATTTCTCATAATTAATTCAAACCTCAGCAATGAATTTAATTATGTAATTTCGTTCCTACGTTAAAAATTAACGACGAGTTATCAAAGGTCGTGTGAAAATGGCGACATTTAATTAATTTATTAAAATCCTCGCTCTCTAATGGGGTCGCACCCGTCTGAGGGAAAGTGATGGAAAATCCCAAGAAATTCTAATATTGTGGTTACAGCAATGGTATCAGATGTCCCAATTACGCAGAACATTTTTGGGTGTACGCAATTAGCCTGAGTTAAACAAAAATCAATAATATAGGATTTCACACTGTTGACTTAGTGATAATTTTGTTTATTCTGACAACCCTATTTGAACCACTAAAAGGGTTGAAAATGTTAGAAAACCTTCTGCTGGTGCTGGAGCGGGAGCGGGGGCGGGGGCAGCAGCAGGGGCCCCTTCAGCTGCCGCAGGCGCTGGGGCAGCCGCAGGTGCACCTATGCAATTAATTATGACGCAGTCAAAATGTTTTGTGTATTATTATAATAAACGAAGCGAATTTAACCTTGAAGCAAACATGCGGTAATAAAAAAACCCGCACTAAACCTAAACGCAAATATACAGCAAAATATCGTAATAAAGTAAAGTATAAATAATACCTTCAGCAGGAGCAGCAGGTGGTGGTGCAGCTCCTTCTGCAGGAGGTGCAGCAGGTGGGGCAGCAGGTGCACCCTCTGCCGGCGCTGGTGCAGGTGCCGGTGCTGGCGCAGCACCTTCGGCTGGAGGTGCGGCGGGAGCACCCTCCGCAGGTGCAGGCGCAGGAGGAGCACCTTCCGCCGGCGCCGCGGGTGGGGCCCCTTCAGCCGGAGGGGCGCCTTCCGCTGGTGGGGCTCCTTCCGCTGGAGCGCCTTCCGCTGCACCTTCCTGGTATTTATAAACTCATATTATTCTGGGAAGCAAATTTTAGTAAAAGATCAAACTGCAAGCATAGCATTGAAGCATGGTAAGTTCGTTAGAATGATTTAATTTCTTTGTACATTGAAGAATATTCAAATTGCATTTTATAATTGTTATTATAAATGTAATTGCACATTGCATTGTTTGGTTATTCGCACAGCAATCGAAGCAATTGTTCTTCAGATCTTTTCAATTCTCAAACAGATCAAGACTCATTTCAATCCCTCATGCACCTTATAAATATACATTTTAAAGGATATTTATAAGGTGCATGAAGGCAGACTACGTATTTCATATACGCTTTCAACGCGTTTCAAAAGCAAATAAAACATGCAGTAGACGTTACGTAGTCCAAAATTTTGATACATCTGCATATTAATATGCGCTCTGAAAACGCCCAAAAACCGTGTGTCCAAAATACGTTGTCCGCAAAGACACTAAATTATTTATTTCATTATCACTTTGCGTGTTATGATGAAGAAAAGTGATGTTAAATTAATTTACATTATAAAGGCAAGGTTATCCAACTGTAGTTAATTACGGAATGCAATTTAAATAATGAATAACATCGCATAAATGAATGGCACTGGATCCGCAGGTATTTAATTTCTGTTTCAATTACTTTAACGTTATTGGATTAAATGGCATTTATTTTATTGAAATTAAACTAATTTTCGGATTCTATCGCGATGTTAGTATTTTATTTTCTCCCGACGTTTCGAAGACTTTGCAGCCTTCATGGTCACGGGGGGGACTGAGGTGTTATTCATACTGTATATCGGAAACAGACCCATACTGATAAATATCTGAACGGTGAATCTCATCACCACCCAAAACAGTTAGCTACCGTGGCCAAATCTTTGTTTCAGAGAGCACAAGGAATCTGTGACGAGAAACACCTGGCCGCTGAGCTGCAACATGTCAAGCAAGTACTGCGAGACAACAAGCTCCAAATTCCACGCCACCGTCACAGAAACCGAGTGAAACCAGCCACAGTTGAACGTGTTCCGGTTGTATTACCATATGTAAGAGGAGTCACCGACAAGATTGGCTACATCCTGAAGCGTGCTTCCATAAAAACTTATTTTAAGCCGCCTAAGAAGATTAGTCAATTTTACCACCTGTCAAGTGTCACATACCTCTACAAGAACCGGGAGTATACAAAATAGATTGCAACTGTGGCCTCTCTTATATCGGGCAAACAAAAAGAAATATAGGGACCCGCGTAAAAGAACATATAGCTGACGTGAAACACCGACGCTCGACGAAGTCTGCAGTCGCTGAACACTCTGAGGGAGGCGCCAATCATTATCTGCGACTAGACAAGCCACAAATCCTCGCCAAAGAACACCGATTCCTGCCTAGGATGATTCGCGAGGCTATTGGAATTAAAAAACATCCTAATTTCAATAGGGAAGACGGTTGAAAGCTTGCACAAGCCTGGGATCCAGTTCTACATTTAATTAAATCGGAACCCAAAAGACCGGCTGCCAGACTTCAAGACACTGTGAGCTCATTCTGCGTAGATCGGACCACCAACAGCTAAAATTTTTAAAAAAATTTAAAAAAAAGTTGTATAATTGTAGAATGTAGGTAGATATTGTAACTTTGACTTTACGGATGAATAACACCTCAGTCCCCCCCCGTGACCATGAAGGCTGCAAAGTCTTCGAAACGTCGGGAGAAAATAAAATACTAACATCGCGATAGAATCCGAAAATTAGTTTAATTTCAATGTCTAACATTCGCGTAAACATAAGAAATCATTAGGCATTTATTTTAGTTAAATACTTTTCTAGAAGCTTTTCTGATTTGTTAGAGATGATTGATGGAGTAATCAAAAAGCAAATTCGTGTATAACTTGAGATATAATACGACTTACCAGGCTCGTTGCGGATTAAAATACTTTGACGGTAATGGACTTATGTTGCAGACACATCGTCCTAATGCCAGCTGTTATAAAACAGATTGCGCGTGGAAGAAACCTAACAGTTCTGAGAATTACCACAGTCTGTTTAAACGCCTTAACAGCAAATCCATATCAATCCATGTCTAATAAATCAACGGAAACATTTCCAAAAGAATTAGCATCATTATGTGATAAAAGAAAAAAACTAACTAGGTGGTGTTCTTTGAATAATAAGCGTGTTTTTTATAAATATAAGTAATTATTCATTGACATCTTTTTACACTTTAAAAAAATCAGATGTATTTCTGAATTTCTGAGGAAAAGTTATAACGATGGGTCTTATCGAAAATAATTGTGGTTAATATAATTTTCCGTACTTAACTTAAATATGAGTTCGTACAAAATCTTACAGCCATTTCATTGAGCATGGACTAAAGCCAACCTGTTTTATGAATGGCCAACGACTTCTTTATACGGCAGAGAATGTCTATTCAAACAGAGATGAACAGACGAGCGGGTAAAAATAAAAATAAAAATGAAGAACATCGGTTATTGTTTTATTTTTATCCACTCCATTCTCACTCCGCGCTGCGCCGTACAAAACTACAGAGCTCGGTCATTTTTCTGCTCTGATTGCCTTCTTTGCGGGCAAAATGAGGCTCGTTATCATAAGCACTGATATGGTATTCTCTGATGAAGGTTTTCTCTGATGAACATTATTTTGTAGCATATAGACCCGTGTTATAAAAGTAAACTAAAAAATAAATAAAAGGATACTTGCAACTTTAAATAATTCTTGGGTATTTTTGTGAACATTATTAAATAATTAAAAAACTGTTAAATAAAAGCATTAATTTGTATGGAACTTTTGAAGATATAAATTTAGAAAACCAATAACACATTCGATTTCAATAATAACGACACTTAGTGTAAAGCTGACCGTTTATAATTAACTTTAATGATTCATTAATTAATTATAATTGTGTTTCCAGTTTTGTTAGTTCTTTTATTATATTCCGAATTCTATATTGAACTCCTCTCATTTTTCGGTATTCTGGTTCGCAAAATTCAATCTTTCGCATAGATTTATAAAAATTGTGCGTTAGTCTATTTTCTTATACTGAATTTGGATTTCGGAATCTATTTTACCAGTAACTGTTCTAATCTACTAGGTCTTGAATTCTTGTCTTTCGCAGTTTATAAGTAACGAACTAATATCATATATTTTCTTAATATAATGAATAATTCCTCTTCCTTATATTTTAGTCCAACTTGTTTTTACTATGAAAGATATTTGATTCGAAAATTCACTCCAATTATTGTTTTATTTTACGTTCATAGATTTTGACAATCTCATTTAAAACATGAAATAAAATATTTATAAAGTAAATACTTCCACACATAACCAATTCTATACCATCCTAAATATTCGACTGATAAAATAATATTATTTCACATATACTGAACACAGTAATCTAGGGGTTTGTTCTACACAAATAAACAGACACGACAAACACGAATGATTTATTCTTTATATCATTGTAGAATGCGGGACCAAGCATCAGAAAATGAGTGATGGGCCGGTGGTAAATGTTTTGCCGAGGCTTATCTAGATTTATGGAATACGATCGATAATCCTCGTAACGTTTGTTTTATGCCAGTATTATTGTCATATTTATATTGTTCTTTACCACCATTGTTATATTTGTGTTCTTTTTTTGATTTTTTGAATTGATTTCTAAACCCAACATTGACAGTTAATAAAAATAAATCCTTTTCGAAATAACCTTTATGATCAAAGAAAGATTCTAGTGTAACTTTTTAATGTCACAGATTTCCTAACGTATTATTTGACAAAATACAATTCAAACATTAAAAACAACATAAATGTGAACAAATGGAATATAAAACCAACGGGAAAACATATAATTCTACGACTTTCTATTGAGTAAAGTGATTGCCTCATGTAATGTTGCCGTAAGCAGCAAAGGAGCTATAGACTAAAGGAAATCACTTTATGCGCACGACTCAAAGGAACTCGGGGACACAGGAAAGGACTAAAAATGAACAACTACTACATGTAATATACGTACAGAAAATTAATTTTATTAAACGTATTTATCTTACAAAAACATTATTTAATAAATAAATAATTATAAAAATTATGTAGACATGTTCGAAATTATAGAGATTGGTTGGTCGACAGACATTACGTTTATGGAGGATCTAAATGGCTGTTCTACCTACAGGATGACATAGGTTCCCATAGATCCTGGATAGGCACATGGGGTAGGTATATCACATAGTTATTGACATTGACATAATTGTCAGTTAGAATAAGGTCTTATAGTTTATGGTGGGGGTAAACAGTTCATGCCTCAACCTCTTCCTCTTTTACCTTCTGATCTCCCGGCTTGCCCTTGGACCAGTCTGGCTTTTTCTGTAAAACAATATGGAGAATTAACGACAAGTCGCAGAATACGTGACCACGTATCATAGCTATATGATAGATACGCTCAAAAACCAGAAGCAAATACAAATGTGTATTTACAAAAAGAATCAAGGAAACAAATGCTTGATTAATTTATAAAAAACAATGCACGAATTGATAAAAAGCTAGTTACTCCTTAGATCGATAAGAGAGACGTGAGATATGGGTAACTTCTCCAACCTTCGGAAAGTACTAAGTCAACGAACTCGCTGGAAAGTAAGTTGCGCCATTTGTTTCCTTGATTGAAACCATAAATAAAGTGCTCCGCTAATGACCCGTGCCGCACCACACGCCTGAGTACGGCGCATAGAACAAGCATCAAAGTCCGCGTTCACCCCTATGTAACAAATAACCTCTAGAAACAATGGGGAACTCGAAAGCAGTCAGAACAAAGCTCGGAAGTATTCATGGAAAGGAATAAAAATCTGCCAAAGCAAATATATAGCAAATTGCCTGATGTATATACATAGACCTAACGCAACGATGTCTAATTGCACACCCTGAAGCCACCATTTACTCCCAATGGGCCCTACAATGTAGTGTCATTGCAGAAATTAATTTATCCCCGTTTTAAACTGCATATAAGAAAGTGCGTCGCCGCAATTAATGAAATGCAAATACACGACATTGCAAATATATTTGGCAGTATCCGGAACTAAATTTAAACACATGTACACTGCCAATCACTGATTTATTGTGTTGGCAGAATCATGTAATGCGAACTAAACTAATTGCAACCGCTCTAATGCCTTCGAAGCAGTGCCGTTCCATGCCGCAGTGTAACTACACTGTCTAAATAAAAACGTGTGGCTACACGTGGTGTGTTTACATTTACCTTGCCTCCACCGCCACCCTGTGGATTGCATAATAGTTTTGTAACGGTATTCAGTTTCTTTCTCTATTATCTACGTAATATTTCAAGAGTTGATGTGTAGTGAATAATGTTCATGCTGCTCTTTGCTCAAAACATTGTACTTGTTAATATTTATAGGACTCTAACTGTTTGCTTAACATCTGAGCAATAAGCAACAGAAACATACCAATGTGTTATATGTGTACAATGTTCCTACAATTTCCTTCCGAATTTCTCTAGCCCAGATCGAACGTGTTAGTCACTGACAAATACAAAAACGAAATAGTCGCAGCTGAATTCCTATTTATCAAAGGATTTGCGAAGCTTTGCAGGGGAAGGCCTGAATGCTTAAATGTACTCGCATTTAAATAAAAAATCTCGCAGCGTAAGCCATCGGGCGAGGAGGGTTCAAATTATATTTATTAAAATAATCACAAAACCAAAAATGCAGACGAAGCCATCACGACTATTCCAAATGTTTCTCACCTCTTTATAAATGGGCTTTAGACGGTTTTTTGACTGATACAATAATCAATACAAAAGAAGAATTTATTTAAAATAATTAATGGGTAATTAAAAATAAGTCATCTGTTGTTACCAGTGAGTGGAAAATGGTAGTAAATTAATTGTTATTAGTTCTACTTCTTGCCAATAGCCCAATCAGCCTTCTCCGCTTTCTTGGCCTGTTGGAACATGAGTAAATGATTGTTACTAGTGTTAGGTGTACCGTGTGTAAATATTCATGTATGCATGTCTCATCAGGTCTCGAACCCGGTACGACACAAGAACATAATAACCATTACAATGGTTGTTTTGTTTGCGTAGTATTTTTAGTTTTCAAATTTGTTATACTCAAAGTGAATTTTAATTAATAAATCCTTAAGTTTAAATCTTCATCAGTTAATAAGTGAGTAATTGTCAATATAATTTGTTATATAATTTTAAAAATAAACCAATTCAATACCTTTCGTAGCCAAATCGATTGGCTATCAAATTCGAAATATAAGTTTATTGAGAAACTAGCCTTCTGCAGTTCAAATTTGAATTTCGAATCCTTATGTATATCTTTTAAACGTATATTTACCTCTTTGTCTTCTTCTTCAAGGGTGAATTCCTTCTTTTTGACAACCTTCAATTGGTTACGGAAGTTGAATTCGGCGGCCTTCTTCTGGAGCTTGGCGAATTTGTTCTCGTATTTGGACACCTTCTTGAGTGTGGGTTTGACGCTGTAAAATAAGGCATTTTATTTAGAATGAACTCCACTTTGATATGATAGCTATTTTATACTATTACTTTTAATTTTTAAACGCTTGTTGTTGAAATATTATATAATTGATGTATTTCTTTCCTATGGTTTGATTGAAAAGTAATCTCACTGGCTTGCCTTCCTATCAAAATTAAACCAAACACATACAAAATAATTTAACAATTACGTTCTATAAAACATAAAATCCAAATGAAACAAACCAAAACCAACTAAGATAAACTGTGGCAAGTAATTTTTCGCTCTCACTTACAATTTACGCAGCCGTTTGTATAGTATATGAATTCATGTTTAATAACACCGTCTACGGTTTCACAATGAGTATAACAAAGGAGCGAGGTGCTCAGGAGTGCGGCGTCCTACGCTCTACAGCCTTGAATATCATTATGAAACCCAGTAATTGTATTCGCCAGCACATCCTCTGATGCCTACTCGAGTTTTGCGGACCGTTGATAGGGTTCCGTGCCCTAGATGTGTTGAATGGGTAAAGTAGAACTGGTAGCTCTATGTGTTTACGAACTTAATCTACGTTACACAGCTGCGTATACTAAATATCCTATAAGTTAAAATTATCTTACTAATATTATGTATAAATATGAATGTTTTGGAAAATGTTTGGATGTTTGATAGAAGTAAATGCAATAACAATTGAACTGATTTAGATGAAATTTAACATACGGGTAGACCATGTCCTACATATAATTTATTTATTTTCAAATAGAAGGCGCTGACATTATACTCTATTGTAGTTAATTTTGTAGCGGAAAATGTCTTCCACGCGGGCCAAGCCGGGAGTAACACCTAGTAAATTATGACTTTTAAATTTTTATGACTATTTTGGATCTATAACCCTTACTTGCTTTGCAATAATAAATAAAACTATGAATGCACGAAACTATGAAATTTCGAAAAAAATAACGTACCATTAGCAAATATCATAATAAAATTAAATATTTTTGTCTTCTTTCTAACATTTCAAATATAAACTCTATAGAGCTCTAATAAAGTCAGCTTTTGCCACAGAACCCGTAGCAATAAACTTGCGTGCACTTCGCCAGGTTTTCATTTAAAACTTGCGACATTTTCGTACATCTCTCGCGGGAATGTGAAGAGTCTGTCACTTCCAGCACAACTCTGTACAACTGGCTTGTGAATACGGAACGCTATTCAACTGTTAAATGCTCATAAAAGATTCTCAACCGTTTAATATTTAACCTCTCCAGGACTTACAATTTACGTAACTCGTTAACTAGCTCTAAACCGTTTTTCACAAGAAATTTTGGTCTAAAGTTTTACTTAACATAACGCGTAGTATAAATTTGTATTGCTGAAATATTTAAAATGATACGTATACTCACAATTTGCCTCTGAGGTCGTTGACTTGAGAGTTCAGGTCAGCGATCTGGTAAAATAACAATTATTATAACAACTGTATGTCACTAGACGGGTCTAGGAAAATAAAGGAAAAGTTTAGGTAATAGACATAACAAAAACAACGTCACAAAGATACAAATAGGAAAGTGAGTTCATTGAAATACTTTAAATGAATTGAATTTAACTCCAACGTTACATAAATTATATTTTCATATATAAAGAGTGAAGCGAAAAGTACAGTAATTGAAATATTAATGAAATCATTCATTT
>NW_023593247.1:0-25158 GCF_014839805.1 Manduca sexta
TGCAATTCTTGAAACGTTTAGATTGATACCTATAGTACTTAGGTACATTACGGTTATTAATTTACGGTTTTATGTAAATTGAGTGAAATATAACGATTACTGTTGAAGAGGTCGCGTGATTGTAAAACATCTCGTGGGTCGGGATTTATGCGGGACAACTTTGTAACACATTGGTATCCACGCGGGCGAAGCCGCAGGCACAGCTAAGTTCAATATAACTAAACTAAAAGATAAGATATTCATTATTGCAGTAATAAATGAAAGCTAACTTTCATTAAATTTGAACTATAAATCCCATCCGGGAATTGGCGAATCAATGGTGTACAATTTGCAAAAAACGTATCACTAGCAAAGTTCCAAAGTTAAAAAGGTGACAAAAAATGCCGCACCGCCGGCCGCTGCCAATATCAGAGTCGTTTCTCTCCCGACTTACATGAAACATTTTATTTTAAAATCGAAAAATTCATACGTCGGAATGATACTGGGCCGATGAGGCCCGTAATAAAACAATGCATTTTGTATGTTAATTGGAAAGAATCTTTATTTAATATGTATTATTAAGTGGTTTAGATATTTAAAGTTAGTGTTAAATTAAATAAAATTTTTAATATTTGAATTACTCAGGGTCACTTTCATATTGTGTTAGTAAATAAAATTACATATTCGTCTTTACCATTGTTAACTTTGTGCCAGATATCATCCATACACAACGAATAATTTCACCAAAAATCCCACTTTTTTTTAAATTATGTTGAAGTAATAATATAGCTTGATGTTGCCGCTGCGACGAATCCTACTAAAGAAGTTTTAATCCATCAAGGTGCGTAGAAGTAAAATCATTTTAATTGATATTTATTTTGTTCGAAATATAAACTCTTTTTTTTAATAAACGGTTTGAGTAACTTATTTTAAACAGTTATTTTGGAGGCTGTATGTTTTCATTTTTTATGCATGCATATCAAAATGACCGACTGCACTTGATGGTAAGTGGCGTGAGGTCGACGATTACCCTGAGCAGTCGACATAATTATGCCGGCCTGTTGGAACCGGATATACACAGGCTGATCTCGGAACGCGACAGTCTAACATCGGCTCTTAGGGTGTTAATTTGTTTTCTAATTTAGTTTTGTTTTGGTTACTTCAATTAGTAGATCTTTTAAGTGTTTCTAAAACCAAATAAATCATTTATTTCTTACGTGTAACTAGATGGATAAAAATAAGCAGTAATCTAATTAAATCAGCCCCATCTCACAAGCACATTGTCATAATATCATATACGTATCCAAATTTTTCAACGTAGTATTATGTT
This sequence comes from Manduca sexta, assembly GCF_014839805.1. Lineage (NCBI taxonomy): Eukaryota > Metazoa > Arthropoda > Insecta > Lepidoptera > Sphingidae > Manduca > Manduca sexta. Next base: position 1,310 of record NW_023593247.1, read on the forward strand.
CTTTAATTGGTTTTGGGTGCTAAAATATTTTTGAGTGCTCGTATCGCCGGCGTAAATTTGTTACCCCGGCCCGTTTTAAGCGAAGCTTTGTGTGCATAAACTAATTTTGCCCGCGGAATTGTTTGGCTGCTAAATGCTGAGTTAATTGTTATTTTAAATTATCATGAACCGGCCATTTTTCCTTATGTCGACTACACGACATGAAATAGTAAAAATGGTATTCACTAACACATATTTTATTATGATATGTTGAAAAACGACCAAACATAATAATATGTGGCATATTATCTGTTTTCGTTGCCTTCGCCCTGTCTGTGGTTATGGTCTATGTATACTTACTTTATGCTTATATAATCTGTACCAATTCAAAAGTAGTTACACGTTAATAAACGGTTTGCTAAATATATCCGAGTATAATTTCAATGAGAGGTGAAAAACAACGCTGCTCAGATCTATTTCTCCTAGCTCTGCAGTATTTTCATGAAATTCATAGGACAGCTAAGCGCCTCCTCCTCTACGTATGGTCAAATTTTTCATTGACGTCGTATGCTACTCGTCAAATATAACACGACTCAAGTCCCACAATTAAACTCTTAAATAATTAATGGTAATTAAATTAATCACTGACTAATCTATAATGGACTAAGGCGTTGTTAAACTAAACGGAAAACAAGCTTTTAAACTCATAATTCTCCGAAAATAGAGACTACTTTCCATCTAATGAATGACTACTGCTAATATTATATGTGGGGCTCTATCTATGTTGGTTCAAAAAGAATCAGGCCACAGAGCGTCAGCTAAATACAAAACCAGTGCGTACAAAGCAAGATATACCAACTACAAAAGAATTCGTGCAAATAGTGGTAGAAGTTTTTATGGAATCGGGCGCGATTGACTGTTTGGCGGGTAGCACTAAAACCCCGAAATTAAAGCGAAGCTGAATGATTGCGCCGGACTGGCCGGACCGCCGGGCTGGCCAAATTGTGGCCAACGCACAACAAAATATATTGGGAAACGTACGGATTCTGGTGTGCCGAATCGAAAAGTCGGAATAAAGTTTTTTTTTGGTTTGGATGCAGTTTTACGGATGGGTTGCGTTGCGTCAAAATATTTTGTTCTGTTAATAAATGTTTGCGCGATAAAGGGTCCAATACAATTTAAATACATTGATCTTATTCTCAGTTAAATAAATAGGGTTTTAATTAGTTAATGTTTTGATGTATTTGGTTTGGATATTGAATTCGACAAAGTCTACGGACAATTTCCATGAAATCGAAACAAAAACTTTGCACACTGGTGTTAGTAATAAAACTAGCAAATAATAGAGAAATCGTCGGCGCATTGCTGACTATATACTCGTATCCGCTCGGATAATGACAACCGTACGCAAGGCATAAAACCCCACCAAGCAGCTCATGTGTCATGATAGATCAGTCTGTGCATATTATATCTCAAACAGGCCGTCACAATTATGTCGACTGGCACGAGATAAACATATTTTATCCCCCCCCCATCCAATTCTTCAGCGCTCTGTCTCCACACCGAATGCACGCTCATACACGGGGGACATTTGTCGCGATCCTAGGAATATAGTTAAGTGTGTATACCTCATGGTTGCCAATAGGGGACCGGCCTATACTTGATTTTGTACATTATACTATATGTAATGGTTAATAATACGAAAAGAAGCACTCCTGCGAAAACTGCATTAAAATTAGTTAAAAATGAGCGAGTAATTCATATTTAAAATATTGTAAATAAGCTGAAGTGGGCGTGTTGTGGGGATATCGCTTCATCTCTTTCTTTCGCACGCGTCGTAATTCCCGTTGACGTCACATGTGGGTATTTCGTCTCTTTTCTGTATCTTGTTAATTACCCCTTCCACCGAAATTCAAAGACTTATAACTTGTCGATTTTAACCGGATTTTAATAATTCCTTCTGTTATAATTTATATTATATAAATATTTGATAATAGTAATGAACAAAAATGAGTCCGGTACCCTATTCACATTGAGGCCTATAAGGGCTCGCGAACAATTCTTACCGTTCTCTTTTCATCCCATCCTAAGAGGTTCCCTTGTACTTCCCTCAAACTTCCTTCCCAGCTGTCCTCTCCCTCTATCCTCAACTTTCCTCTAGGACTCTGCAGTCGCTAAGCTACGGAATTCCAGTGTCCCATTCACGGGTTACCCTCGGTGTTCAATGCGGGGCTTGAAACACAAAAAAGTATGAAAAACAAAAAAATATATCAGTCAATACTATCTAAACCCTACTCGACTTAGCAGATGGAGTGGAGTCACTCTGCCGTGTCAGTAAAAAAAACTCTACTTTAAAATCTCTAAACCCGACTAGTAATACGCGCTGCAAACAGTTTTGCGATGCAAAAGTATTTTTAGTAAAACAGCAACTAACAATACAAGTTATCTGTAGTTATCTGCAGTAATAGTCGGAGACGCAGCTGAGACGATTCAAATCGAAATTAAAACGGGAACAATAAAGTCACGCGAAATTATCTTGTTTGTGTGGTGTCGATGGATGAAAAGTTTCTCCATTTTAACAACCCTGGTTTTCAATTGAAGGTGCGAGAGGGACGGTGCTACGCGGCCGACAGAGATGAACGTATGCAAATTGTGACATTCAGGGAGATTATTTTACATTAAACGGTGATCGTTGTGGAACTTATTTTAATGGTTGTCAATTTGCGTGTATTTTGGACTATTGTATGCGAGAATACGTGTTGGTAGGTATGTTAAACTGAATCGATGTTCATAAAGTTTTGTGCAAAGTAAATTTAAACTTGAAACAAAGAAATATTAGTTTTAAAAGTCATAAACCGAATTAAATGCAAACGAAGCCGCGGTCAGAAACTAACAAATCTTCCTTCTAACATATTATAAATGCGAATATTAGTGAAATTGTTTAGATGTTTGTAAGAAGGAAGCACAGAAACCGCTAAGCTGATTTGGATGAGATTTGTTCTACAGTTAGTCTTTGCCTTGGACTAACATATAGGCTATTTTATACTTTGTCCGTGTGTGAAATATGCGAATTAAGAAATAAAATATAAAGAATATTTTATTATTTCTTAAATAAATAGCGTTGGCGGTGTACAATATGCGGTTTGGAACGCTTTGGTGATTTTGAGAGTTTTGTAACGGAAAAGGCTTTTCATGGAGACGACGCTTCGAACAACAGTAAACGAATAATAAAGTTCAGGCATAATAAAGTCAACAGTTTAAAGTTTATTTTTCTAAAGAAATTACTGTCAATAAGGACATAAAAGTTTAAAGGGGATTTGTTTTTTTAATTTATTCAGCTACTTTAGAGACTGAGTGTACTTATACAAAACGGTTAAAACTGTCTTTTGACGTATGTACGTCTCAAGTTGCATTCAAATCTGCTAATTGTAAAACTTTGCACTACTTCGCTTTGAAGGACGTTCGTTTTAAACTCGCCAAGGCAATTATCCGTCCGTGTAATTTCGAGTGAAGTCGGGTGTCGGGCATAGCGTCCGACTCTTGTTGGGACGCGAAACTTTAACTGTTGGCGCAAAATTTAATTTATGCGAACGTTTTTGGTGAACAAATAAGATGGAAGTGTTATTTGAATTTAGAACTGTCTTAATTTATTTGTAGGTGGATGTCGTGCACTATAAAATAATCAGATGAAGTAAATTAATTGATGATAGAGGCGTAGAACTAGCTGGTGGAGGATATTTGGATCTGCACCACCGTGCACAAGCCCTAAAACTCGCCATACAAGCCGTCATAAATGACGAGAGACGAAGGATAACTATCTCTTATTAATCATAACTCTGGATGCAACTCCGCTTACCATTAGATACATTGCGGTAAATTTCGTACCCGTATAAGAAAAGTATTATAAAGAGCAGTAAAAGCAGTAAGGGAGGGGCAGGTTGATAGGTTATTAATAATTTTGGAAATTTACGAAACTATCAATTTGAATAGTCTAGTCATAAAAATCACATATTTCCTATCTATGCTTCTATTAAGTAGGTTTTATATTTATAATTTAAATTAGTATTTTTTTTTGTTAATGTTTTATTTACTACCCTCTCTTGTTGCGTACATCTACCTTATTTAGTCTCTGCATCTCTTTAAGATTGACTGGTAGAAAATTCCTTCGGCACTTTATACTCTTTCCCCCTTATTCATAGACGTTATATATCTAAGCTCTGTGATAACAAGTCTGTTTCTCAGTGCCGACGGCATGGCAGCCTCCGCAGTGCGTAAACATAGGGCCGCTGTGATTGGCTAATTTTAAGATACAACTTTAATCTAGTTGACTGATAAACAAAGCTGAACAAACAGCAAGCTGTCAGATAAACTAAGCTGAGAAACAGACTTGTTATCACAGCAATGATCCGTCCTTAGATAAGTAATGTTTATGAATAAGGGCTGTATATTAAGTGTAATAAATAAAAAACATTTACACATACATTCATTTGCACAGTAGAGTAAAAAGATAAGGGAACAAGCATTTCCACATGATTGCTTTATTGAATTAACCGTCGGAGCCTCCACCGCTGACTACACTCAAATATACTCTACAAAGTTAAATGTAAATTCTGTTCTAAGTTTGCTCTTTTAATAAGACTACGTTACGACTTAAAAACTATGTCATTTGTAATAAAGTTTCAATTCCTTTACCAAATTGAATTTGAAAACTAGTTATGGAAATTTTATGGAAGACAAGAATATCGTGTTTTTTTTTGTAGTTTTACTATGAAATCAGTTTAGTTATACTAGACGGTGAGTAGATATTGAATCGTCTATTTTTGTTGACAAGCAGTATTGTGCAAGCACAGTTGATACAGTTTGTAGGACATTGGAAGTTAGTATCAAAATGCAATGACATCTGTTATGCAAAATTTGGGTTTTGTTTTTATTATTTATGCTTAATCTTGACGTTTACCTTCTAACTTGAGAGGTCATTTTGGCATGCAATATCAAATATATACAGGAAGGGAATGATAATAACCCCGAAAGCTTTCAACTTGAGCTGGCAAATCGCTTTGATTGCTTAAAAGAAAACCTTGCAGTCGACGAGCTAAACAGCGTTTTGGTAGAAGCTGTCCATACGGTGGGATCTAAGTATTTTAGACCTCGCCGTAGAGATAGACAACCACAAAAAACTCTCGATCCACACTCTTGACCTCATGGCCGAACGTCGATCAATGGCGCTGCAGTCTTCCGATGACGCCGAAGCATATCGGCGGCTCAATAGACTCTGGATCCTGGAAGTCCTTGCGACACGATGTCCGTGCTCACAATACTGTGAGCATTAAAGAGACAATTGAGCGGAACGGAGGCTCCAAAGTGTTTGCAAGAGACTTGTCTATTGGGCAAAGCCAGTTGTCTAGGCTGAAGACGGACGGCGGCCGCATGGTATCGACGAGGGCAGAGGTATTAAGGGAGATCGAGAGGTTCTACGGACAGCTTTACACCTCGGTTGCCAAACCGACTGCTAGCCTCGGCTGAAGACCCGAGAGCCGAGTTGATCCGATACTTTAGCGATGATATCCCGGACATCAGCCTGTGTGAGATTGAGATGGCCCTGAAGCAACTTAAGAACAACAAGGCGCCGGGTGAGGACGGAATCACTTCAGAGCTTCTGAAAGCGGGCGGAACGCCAATACTGAAAGTCCTTCAGACGCTCTTCAATTCCGTTCTCCTCGAGGGTTCAACGCCAGAGGCATGGAGCAGGAGCGTGGTGGTACTGTTCTTCAAAAGGTGATAACACTTTGCTGAAGAATTACAGGCCCATCTCGCTCCTGAGCCATATCTATAAGTTGTTTTCGAGGGTCATCACAAATCGTCTCGAACACAGGTTTGATGACTTCCAGCCACCCGAACAAGCCGGTTTCCGAAAAGGCTTTAGTACTATAGACCACATTCATACGCTTCGGCAAGTCATACAAAAAAACCGAGGAGTATAACTTGCCGCTTTGCTTAGCGTTTGTGGACTATGAGAAAGCCTTTGATTCGATCGAGACCTGGGCTGTGCTACAGTCTCTCCAGCAGTGCCACATTGACTATCGGTACATCGAAGTGTTGAGATGTATATACAATAACGCCACCATGTCGGTCCGAGTACAAGATCAGAGCACGAAGGCTATTCCACTACAGAGAGGCGTGAGACAGGGAGATGTTATATCTCCGAAACTGTTCACTGCCGCGCTAGAAAACGCCTTCAAACTCTTTCAGTGGAAAGGATTCGGCATCAACATCAACGGCGAGTATATCACTCACCTTCGATTTGCCGACGATATTGTAGTCTTGGCAGAATCGCTGGAAGACCTTAGCACTATGCTTGAAGACCTTAATCAAGTCTCCCAACAGGTGGGTCTTAAAATGAACATGGACAAAACGAAGATCATGTCGAATGTCCATGTTGTGCCTACACATCGAAGTTGGGGCTCGACTCTCGAAGTTGTAGACGAATATGTCTATTTAGGACAAGTGGTCCGGCTAGGCAGGTCCAACTTCGAGAGAGAGGTCAATCGTCGAATCCAACTCGGTTGGGCAGCGTTCGGGAAACTTCGCAACGTCTTCTCATCCAAAATACCTCAGTGCCTTAAATCGAAAGTCTTCGATAGTTGTGTGTTACCAGTAATAAAATACGGCACCGAGACGTGGCCTCTCACTATGGGCCTCATTAGGAGGCTCAAGGTCACTCAACGAGCTATGGAGAGGGCTATGCTCGGTATTTCCCTACGAGATCGAATCAGAAATGAGGAGATCCGTGGGAGAACATAAGGATTACCGACATAGCCCATAGGATTAGCAAGTTGAAGTGGCAGTGGGCCGGACACATAGCTCGAAGAACCGATGACCGTTGGGGTCGAAAGGTTCTAGAGTGGAGAACCACGTACAGGCAAACGAAAGGTCGGACGCCCGCCTACAAGTTGGACGGACGACCTGGCTAGGGAATCGCAGGAAGTCGCTGGATGCAGGCCGCTTCCAACAGGTCGACGTGGAGATCCTTGGGGGAGGCCTATGTTCAGCAGTGGACTTCCTGTGGCTGATATGATGATGATGATGATGATGAATGATAATGTGATTAATGAAGTCAATTTCATATACGATTTAGGCTATTAGTTACCAAATCATAAAAAAATAATGTGGAAATAAAAAAATACGAACGAACTAAATATTACGGAAAATAATCATTATTAAGCAATAAAAATACCGTCGGTTATTTCATTTTTAAACAATATTTTATTGAGTCCCATAAAATTATAACTTAATCAATGTATATGGTTATGCAACTTATGGTGCAGGCCCGCTCATCTTTTTTTTGCTTTTTATTTTAAATTGTAATCAGGAGTATACGTGTCGCGTTTGTTGTAAGCTGTGACAAATAAATGTGTTTTCTTTCTTATATTTAATATTTTTTACGATATGATTTTGGTTTCGTATTTAATGATTACTGATTACTTTTACCATGTGAAATTAATATCGCATTGTCATCCGGTATACATTATTTTTGCCAAAATACGTCCATCGACCACACCTTCCCATTTTTCCTTGCTAACTACACAAACTTGGCCGCAGTTACCGACGGCTAAAAAGGGATGTAACATAATTATGTCGGGGTTGTTCGAGCGCCAATAAACGAAACGCGTTATGTTAAGGACCCTTCGTGTTGTAAAACTCTAAACATAAAAGAACAAAGTAGTAATTGGTAACAAATGTGTTTCGAGGCTGTTTTTCGAATTACGAAATTGAACCTTATTTGTTAGACTTAAGTATTGTGTAAAAGCAATATGTTTACCCGTCTCTTTAAAGTTTATTTTTGTCCCATAAAATTGATAGTCAACTAGTAATTATAATAGTGTTTTTTGAATTAACGAAAAGACAAATTTGCTGTATCAACCCTACATTTCATGATGCTTTGTAAGTTTCAAAGGTCATGCGCAGCCATTGAACAGACCAGCTAGATAAGATTGCCAATGTCAGGAAACTGATCCTATACCTAATAATTTACTGCGCAGTCTACCTCTAAAGCCAAAGCTATTAAATCGCACCTGATAATAAGTTGACTTTCGTCCAGATAAAGTATCGATTGACGAGGGATGATTATCCTTCACCAGTCGACATAATTATGCCGGCATATTTGAAACTGGATATACACAGTCTTCTCCCGACACGTTTAATACCCTTCTTAACGGCGCACATTTTGAAGTTTTTTCGGCTGATTGGAATGTGATCCAGTATGAATATTTGCACTAATGAGAAATTAACTCATACCGTGTATTTCATGTACTTATTAAGTACATTATTGATTTGTTTAATATTTAATAAATCTATGTGTTATTATTGTTAACTTAAGTAGTGTAATTGGTACGTTCTAATTAAAATAAATAAAACGTGGGCCACTATACCGGATTTAACACCTTGTGTAAGTGATACCTATCCGAACTAAAATGAATAACCTATCATGTTATAATCAAACTAGGTTTTGCTCGCGGCTTTGCCCGCGTGAAGGAAATTTTCCGGGATAAAAGTTCTGCTATATATGTTTTCGGGATGTATAGACTATAAAATTTCCAGAGTCTTAAACTATCTCCTTACCAAGTTTCATAAAAATCCGTTTAGTAGATTTTGAAAAATTCGGGGACATACAGAGAGACAGAAAAGAGGACTTTGTTTTATATATCTAGCTTTTGCCCGCGGCTCCATCCGCGTATTAAAGATTTTTCGGGCTAAAGTTTTCCGTTATAAAAATCACGCTATATAATTTCCCGGGAGCCTATGATCTTCCCAGGGTCTCAAATTATCTGCATACTGAATTTCATGTAATCCGTGGGCTATCCGACACTAAAAGACTTTTAGTTCGAACCAGCAGTTCCTGAGATAAACGTGTTCAAACAAACAAACTCTTCAGCTTATATAATAGTTTAGCTTGTATAGATATGAAAATCCATAACACCAATTTTCAGTGAAGTCAGTAACAATAAGCGTCAGTACAAAATCGATCCTCGTAATTGATGTAGTGCCCTCGAAACGTCGCCACCAATCTACGACTCAGCTGTTAGTAAGCGAGGTACTGAATTTATGTCACTTGCAGTCACTTAGCGTCGCCAAACTATTTTTTATAACGACATTTGGAGCCAATATTGGGACTTTATACATTTTGAGAGATATATTTATATATACTGGGCATTTTGAGGATTAAAATGCTATGTGTTCAAATAAAGAGCGCGGTTTAGTGCGATGCACTCTGCAAAGCTTCATGAACAGGCTGAGTTGAGGCAACATGAAAAATTGTATAAGGCCGAGGAATGGGGACAATTGCTGCTTTAAAACAAAGATAAATGTGGTCGCAAATATTTTTAAGGATTTTTATTTATATCTTTGCATGATGACATTCTTACCGTTTGCCTAATGGTAAGCGATACGACCGTCCATAAACAGTAAAAACACCATCCAACACCTTGAATTACAAAGTATTGTTTGGTATTCCACTGTGCTCGGCATCCTGAGACATGAGATGTAAAGTCTTATTATGTCCAGAAGTCACACTGGCTGCAATTGGATTTGAATGTAGAATTCCAAAATGCCTAGTTCTCTAAGTGGCTAATTAAAATATTTTAAAATATAGTTAATAAATTTTAACGCTTATTTTTCGATGTAAAATGAAATAAATCATATTATATAATGCTTGGATACCGGCATAAATATTTGTCAAATTTAATATAAGTGTATACAGTAGCAAACTTGAACTCAAAGGCTCAGTTGTGACCGCTTTAATGCGGTTTAAACCAGTTTAGACCGAATCAGTCACGATACAGGCTGTTAAAAGATGGCTTAGTTAACGGTCACTTTATACGATAAATCTCAATGTAAAATCTGATGTTTTATTGTTTAGTTAAATAATTAATTTATAAAATTTGTATAAGAAATCTTAACTTTATAATGCGAATAAAAAAAGTTCGTAATAGATTTGCATTTAGATTCTTGTTCACTACTTCCATCAGCGCTCGGTCGCCAGTCTCCATACCAAATGCACGCCCATACCCGGGAGGGACATTTGTTACGGCCCCAGGCACTTAGCTCACTGTATATACCTTTTGGTAGTAAATACACATTAAGGCCTATAAGAGCTCACAAATATTTTGCTTTCCTCCCCTCCGCACATCCTAAAACAGGGTTCCTATCCTATCCCAAATATTCCATCCCAAGCCTCCTCCGAGCCCCTGCTGTCGCTAAGCTGAGGGATTTAAATATCCCATTCGTAGGTTTCCCACGACATGGACTGCAGGCAAGCCTATTAAAAAACAGTGTGTAGCAGATGTAAACTTTAAAATAACCATTATAGACAAGTGTACCTAATGCAAATTGCATCACAAATTGCTATTAATGAATGGATGAGACGCGCGTCTACACAAGTTTTGAACATACTAACTTGGTTCATAATTGGAGAACTGCTAACTGCTTCAGAGTTCGCGCTGGGCTGTATGCAGTGACGTGGAAGTGTTCAAATTGAGTTGTGTGGGGTTTGAATACCAGCTAGTGTGAAAAGTAAACAAATTATCTTCGTATAATAGTGGAGAGTTGAAGAATGTGGAGCAATTAAGCCAGCAAAAATATTGCGTTTCAACTTATTTTTTTACAATCAGTCCCCTGTCCAACATCATTTGCTTCTGGGGTTCAGTGTCGGTGAAATCCTGTTTGATAAGATTAAAAAGTTTTGATCGACTAGGATCAAAACCTAAGATTTCCTAGTCCACAGCTGTTCATAATATGGGTATACCACTAGACTAAAAAGGTTATTATTGATTGTAATATCTTATAATGCTTTGTAAATATAATGCCTACAATTTATCATCCAATCAAACGACGATAGTACTGGCACACTGATGCTTGATAAACGTAGACAATGCATTAGTACATATCTACCTATACACAATTATAACTAAGCAAAACCCAATTAAACTTTGCATATTACGGTTACATTTTAATAACATTTTAGATCTTGAACTGACTATCGTATGCTTACAAAACTGCAGTTAGAAAGTTGCGACGTCCAATGGGATTCTCGAAGACTCCATTACTGAGCCTGCATGACCTGTGACGGGCTAGTGATGGGCATGAGAAGATGCATGTGACACAGTTTATATAAAAAAAAGTTTTATTTAGTGCCTTATACGTAAGTTAAATGTTTAATAGTTAGATATTGTTCTGGTGTACATAATACCATACAAGATAAAAACACATGATTTATATTTTATTAGTTGCCTTGATGGCGTGGTTGTATACGATACGACTGCTGGGCTGAAGTCGTGGGTTCGATTCCCGGGTCGGACAAAGTGATATTGGGTTTTTCTACTCAGTATCAGTTTGGAGTCTAGAATTTGTGCCCTATATAGTGATAGGCGCGCCCCCTACCACGGGACGGGATAAACAGAGCGGAAGCTGAGTCACCAGTTGCGCCTCTGTCTACCCCTTTGAGGATAAACGGTGTGCCTGGTTTATATGTACGTAATACCATACAAGGTAAAAAAACAAATTACATATAAAATAGAAATTAGAATATAGGTATGTAGATATAATTAACACGTTGCCAATTTCTGCTGCCAATTACCAGTATAATAATTGTTACATTATATTTTTTTCCTTTACTGTCATCGCTGAAAATAAGCGAATGGCAATACCGTGAAATAATTTATACTTAAAGTCTGTTACGTCCTGCAGTTTATTGGTAATTGTGACGTTTATTATCAAATACAAGAGCAAAAAATCAACCTGCCACAATTATCCGATCCCTAATGAATGGTTGAATCCATGGCCGCAATTTACTGATAGGTATATTTTATATCCAGGCGATAGCAACTACCCTACATAAGGTGTTAAAACCCGCCACAATGGCCCACGTAAATGTGTCGCGTTCCACTGACTCCAGGTTTAATTATATTTCGTCACTCGACCTTCTATTGGACACGACTCCACTTACCATCAGGTGCAGTTGATTCACTTTATAGTGCCCGTACCGAAAATACCGAGATATATAAGTAAAATTCAAACACCATCACATCTCTAGTGTTGCGGTCACAGAAACTAACTAACAGTGTTACAGAGTTGTCGCTAAAGAGCGTGTTACAGCTCAGATGGTATGGCGCCTCTGCGGTCGCAACTCTAATTCGATTCCTAAACACGTATGCGCGACGGTTTGTCGAAAAATAACTTTACGGTAGCAAATTTAATACTGTTTTTCGTTTGTTGTTATTTTGTTGGTTTTTGCTTGAAATATGTGAATTGGAAATGAAATAATGTTGCAGTTGAGTTTTTTTGTTTTCTTTGATTAATGTTGGTCGACTCGGCTCATCGGGTGGATATTTCAATAGTTTTATAAATGATGGGCTATTTATTTAGTAGTATAAGTTACAAGGCTTTAAATAAAATCAGTAAAATTGTTAATTCCATAACAAAATTCAAGGTAGGCGTAACCGTGATCGAAATATAGTAATTTGATAATTTAAAGTCGAGTAAAATTATAAGAAACATTTTTCCATTGCCCTAATTTCAAAACGAATCTCGACGTTCAATCCATCATCAGACAGTTCAAAATAATTTTTCATAATTCAACCTGTTTACTGACATCAACATAACTAATCACCTGGCTTTCAATAATGGAAAAGAATCATGAAAAAATGTAATTTAAAATCAGTAAATCGGATTAGGCAATGTCAATCCCTCGCACAATACATCATCCAGTACATTCCACTTGGATTCATTCATCAAACGCCTCTTTTGAGGGATTGTAGTGCTGGGGTTTGCTTTATCGAAAAAAAATATGCTCTCGACTTAATTTGTATTAGCCAATTCTTGTAAAGAAAATAACAAATTTCGCCTTTCTTTGTGTAGGATCTGGCAAAGATTAGAATATAAATGCATCCCCTTTGTTAGCCCAATTAACATGTCACATACTGAGTTAACATCTAGGTTACATTTTATCCGTATTTTATTTATTATTGCTTTGAATAACGATACGAGCTTGCCGGTCGCCTGATGATAGAAACACCATCCAACACCTTGAATTACAAAGTATTGTTTGGTATTTCACTACACTCGCCATCCTGAAACCTGACAGGTTAAGTCTTATCACGTCCAGTAGTTACACTGGCTACAATGTTCTTTAAACCGGAGCACAATAGCGACTACACACTGTTGCTTGGCGAAAGAAATAGACATTACGGTGGAACCTATCCAAGCAATCTCACATATGAGAGACCAGTAAACTAACAATGAGACTTGTATTCCGCGAGGAATAAAGCTGGATCAGCAATACATTGAAAATAACATCGACAACTTCTTCGCTTACGTGACACGTCACTGTTGGCGAAATAATCAATCTTTTTCGTACAAAGACACCTCGTCATGTGATATCATCGCCGTACAATTTGTTGGTACATGAGTATCCGATGTTTTGCGCCTCTTCTAACTAACAAAGATGGTAACGTAGTTTAAAGTGAATTTTTACGTATAATGTATAACCATACGAATAAGTAATAAATAATAATATCAGCCCTGTATTAATTATTGTCCCACTGCTAAATAAAGGCCTTTTCTACTTTAGAGAGGGTTTCGGTCAAATCAAATCAAATCAAATTATTTATTTGTAAGCATAGATAGTTTACAGGTGTTATAGTAATACATAATTTGTTCACTATGCTTTGCTGTTGCGTCAGCGTACAAATATATAAGTTTTATGTTGACTATGACATCACATAAAGTTATTTGTTTTTTATTAACTTGACTAAACTAAACTACATAAAAATAAAATAATAATTAAAAACAATAAACAAAATTAAATTCTTTTCTTAAGTAATAAATAACAATATTGAGATCATCCATAGGTCAGTATCGTTTAAATACTCTATAACAGAATAATAACATTTATTTTTAAGTACATTGAAAAGTCTTGTTTTAAATTGTACTATATTAAGCGATTTTATTGAATTTGGTATTTTGTTAAAAATGTTAGGGGCCAAACAGAATAAGCTTTCATGCTTTAATTTGGTGTTCGAAGGAACAATGCACAGTTTTTGATTATTGCGTAATGTACGGTGGGATACTTCATAGTTTTTTAAAAATAAGTATGTATTACTTTTGACAAATACCGCCACTTCAAAAATATACAAACATGGTAATGTCAATAATTGTAATGTCATGAAGTGTGGTTTACAACTTTCTGATGCTTTAATCTCGACCATACTCGAATACAGCGCTTTTGTGCCTTAAAGACCCTGTCCCTGGCTACGGAGTTCCCCCAGAAAATAATGCCATAGCGCAATGTCGACGTCACGAACCCGTGATTCGCTACTATGACGGCCTTCATATTGACTACTTTAGCCAACCTTTACAGGGCGTAAGAATATTGACTTAACTTTTTGCAAACATTGTCAACGTGAGTCAACATAGCAAAATAACAAAAATCTGTTCAATTTCTAAACTAGAAAAGACATATGTGTCTAATTCACGAAAAATTATATGTGGTATACCACAAGGAAGTGTCCTTGGGCCACTTTTATTTTTAATATATATTAACGATTTGCCATTAAATGTAACTTATCCTATAAGCCTATTTGCAGATGACAGTACAATAACAATAAAATGTATGAACTACTCAACATATGAAACAGAAATAAATAATGCTCTAAATCAGCTTATTACATGGCTAGAAAATAATCAACTCGAAGTTAATTTGGAGAAAACTACAGTCATGCATTTTTCTCAAAAAGCCAAAAAAAATAATGACATCAAAATTAAATATCAGGAGCATATTATAAGGGACACCGACAATACTAAGTTTTTAGGAGTACACATAGACAACAGATTAACATGGAAAAAACATACTCAAATGTTATGCAAAAAACTACACAAGTATTCATATGCCCTTCATCAACTTTCCAAAATAGTAGATAAAAAGGCAGTTTTGACTGCATATCACGGATATGTCGTTAGTAACTTACGTTTCGGTATAATATTTTGGGGTAATTCCAGTGATTATAAATCCGTTTTTGTGGCACAAAAAAGATGCATACGCGCAATTTGCGGCATTAAGTCAAGAGATAGCTGTGTGCCATACTTTAAGTCACATAAACTTTTAACTTTAGCATCCCTTTATATATATGAAGTTGCCATTTTCGTAAAAACGAATCTTAATTTATTTATTATATACTCCAAAATACGTACTTGCAAATTAAGAGGGGACAATCTCTTAAGTATTAAAGTCTCCAGAACCACCTTAAAACATAAGATAAGTATAGATATAGATTAAGTATATACTGTATGGCAATAAAAATATTTAATAAAGTACCTGAAAACATAAAAAATCTAAACATGCAAACATTTAAAACAAGGCTACATACATTACTTATAGAAAAGTGTTACTACACTATACAAGATTATTTACAAGATTCACTCATTGTTATTACTACATAATGTGTTACTGCTAGAAGAATATTATTGAAGATACAGTTATCCTACTTAACAACTTAATATTTATTGACCTGTTAATACTTAAAATTGAGAAGGTTTATTGTTTTGTTTAAGCTATAAATATACTAAGTTTATAATTCTGTGTACCTATTACGTATTTGCTTTAAACTTATTACTTAAATTCTAATCTAGATCAAGCATCTATTTTCCAAACATTTATATGCTACGAAAGCAGATGTCGGCGAACTCTATCGTAATTACTTAAGACCAATGTACCTATTTACCCGATATCATGAATTAAAAAATTTGAATTTGAATTTGAGTTTGCCATGACATATCCCTGTCTAAATGAAGGCCCAAGAATTTGGTTGAAGTTGTTTCTTCAACAATATTACCCTTATAATTAACAACATGACCAGGTGACTTTATTCGTTGGGAAAAGAACATAACTTTAGTTTTTTCTATGTTCATTAAAAGATTGTTAACTATAAGCCATTCGATAATTTCATTATTTATGTCATTATTTATTTATTTAGTGCATTATTTATGTCGTTTTCGAAGGCACAAGGATTATTGCAATTAATTAAAACCGTACTATCGTCTGCGAACAACACCATCTGATGACTTATGTGCCTGGGGAGGTAATTTATATATAATAGAAATAGTAAAGGACCTAATACGCTTCCTTGTGGAACACCGAATTTAATTTTGCGGCATTTAGATCTAAATTTAATTTCCTTGGCTGATTAAGAGAAATATGTGTTATTTAGGTATACTGAATTCGGTCACTCAAATAAGATAGTATTAATTGTCAAATATTACCTCTGATTCCATAAGCTTCTAGTTTTTTATATGTGTGTTATGGTCAACAAAATCAAATGTTTTTTGCATATCCATAAATATAGCACAAATAGGATTTCTTTGGTCCATATTATTTAATATAGGAGATAGGAGATTGAAAATTGCCATATTTATAGATTTATCCTTCCGGAAACCTTTTTGTTCATTAGCTAATATCTGGTTAATTTCAATGAATTTATAAAGAGCATGATGGTCTTAGTCCACCATGCTGGCCCACCGGGGTTGATGGATTTCGCGTACCTTCTCACTTATTATAGATACCTCTTCAGATATTCAGATAACTTCAATAAGTTTTCTTTACCATTAAAGTAAGCGATAACTCAAACAGAATACACACATATCATTAGCAAGTCAGAGGTGCATGCCCTTGTGTTTTGAATTTCTCCACTCCGTACCACGCCCAACTAGGCTATGACTGCTCACGATTTCAGGTAAGTAATCATCAGTAAAAATTACACATCGAGATACAGATGCAGAAATACCGCGATAAAATCCGTAAAATAGTTAGCTTCATTCAATATTCTCTAGGAAGCGAAATTATCCGATGGTTAAAACCTTAAGCCAGTATGTAATATTCAATGCTTACGTAATAGGTGTTCTATTTCTTGTATTACCAAATAATTTAACATTAAAAGCACTTGGTAAAACAGTGATTTATCGAGCACTGGTTACCATCGTTTATTGGCATGGCGGTCGGCAATTATTGAGCGTTAAATCTAGTAAATTGTATAAAGCAAGACCAGATAGAAAATACACTGCATCTTCGCAAGGAAGCGTTAATTAACTCGGGCAGTTAACGCCGTCTGAGTAAGCGCATTGACGAGTCTTGGAGAAAAGTAATATTGTCATGCTTATATGATTCTAATATAGTTCGACACACTTTTAAGGCATTTTGTCGATTTGAATCTGCCTAATTTCAATATGGAAATTTAGTGTGAAATGTTATAAAAGCCTACAAGTTATGTACAATCTGAGATTTGGACCCACAACCTACTTTGCTACTAGATCAGAGGCTGCATAATATAATGAAAATATAAGTATATCTTCAAGAGAACACTAACCAAAAGGCGAAAATTATATAATGAAAATATAAGTATTGCTTCAAGAGAACACTAACCAAAAAGCGAAAATTAAAGATATGAAAAAAAAAGACCAAATTTTTTATAAATTCTTTATAATTTAATTTCAATATCCGTTGGAACACAAAAAAAATTTTAAAGGATTTTTGTCAGGTGTGGGGTTCGAACCCACGCTCCCTCTCGGGAACCAGAGCTTAAATCTGGCGCCTTAGACCACTCGGCCAACCTGACGATGAAGGCTTCGCCGATTTTAAGGTACTGTAACTGCAAATCACCATCATATTCGGTTAGTTCAGTCCATTAATAAATACAAAACAATAACAGTCCTGAATCCAGACCTTATTTGAGGTACAAGTTCGCAAATCGTCTCAATTGTAAGATAGAAAATATCTAAAGCTTCCTGATATTAGGTAATTCACTCCTTATGAGGGCCTACGCTTAATCTTATATCTAATAGTGATGGTAATATATAGTAGAAACTGGTAATAGCATTGGTTATGACAGAGCATCGGTAATAATCACTAAATGACGAGGTCTCCGCATATACGTGTATATAAATGAGTACGTTTAGTTAATAACTATTATATAATATCTGATATAGAGTCCAGATTAGGTGATCCCTTCAATGTCCTAACAGGTTTTCACTGTATTCCACTGAGATTTTGGTGTTCTTTAATATTTATTTTATACAAATCTACCTGGACGTAAATTGAAACTCCGACACCATTCAGTACAAACGTTATAAATAAAAATTGCAAAGTTTCTAAGCTCAAAATCCTAGACTAAACCAACATCTAGACACGTTTGTAAACGGCAAATCGAAAAACTTTAAATGGGTCCAATTTCCAACGCCCCTACGCCCCTCTTCGCCCCCTCGGCTTTGCCCCCGAGACGTGGGGCAATTAAAAGAATTGCCCCACGACGATTCAGCCCGTCGAATAACATGGTAATGTACGGGACGATAGTTGGCGGATGACGCTGCGTTTTTGTTTTACCGCTAGCTTTAGTTTAGTAGTTTACAAGGACTGGGAAATTTCTAATTTTAGAGCGCTTTCTCAAATTCAAATTTCATTTTTAGGTGTAGTTTACAAGGGCTGGAAAATTGCCAATTTTGGAGCGCTTTTTCAAATAATAATTTCATTTTTAGGTCATTGAACACAAAAACACAACAAGAACAAACATCAAATACAATACAGTTACGGTCTTACATGAACATTAATGACTGAGGCAATTCCATTAATTATCACAACTTTACTAAATTGAATATTGTAAATTAACCACAGTTAAATGAATATACATACATTACTAATATATAAAGCTAAATCGTTTGTTTATTTGAATTTAGCGAAATGAATCTTAAAAATAAAAAAAAAACTATTTTGACTAATAGAATTACTTCCGCTAATAGGAAACTACATTACTTCTGAGTGCTATAGACTACTTTTAACACGGGAAAATTTATTCGAGAAATCTTTACCACGCGGATGGAGCTGCGGGCAAAGCTAGTAAATCATATTAACATTGCTCAATTCCAAAAGCGGCTACAAAAACGCAGCGCTCAAACGCGCAACAGACGTACGTATGTTTACAAAGAAACGATCTCCGGTAGCGCTCCTTGTTCTTTTACGTCGTTACACATAGAATTAAGTCTTAATGGTCTAGTTGAAACACCTCCAATTACTGAAAAAAAGCGAGCCTTACCTAGTTTTTTAAAGGAAATATTCGCTTTAATTACTCCCAGGGTGTAATGTGGTTGCGTGTGTGCGTTTTATTATTAATTTTTAAAACTTGATTTATGGAATAGTAACCCTGATATTAATTAAATATAATTTGAATATTTCAATAAGTATTTGTTAAGTCACAACCTCACAATGTGAGTGCAATATGTTTATCAATTGAAATTAATGTTAATACTTTGTATAATAAATACAGAATGTTGAAATTACGTATAATGATAGCGCGCAATATCAATTAATAAATTGTATTTTAAAATATCATTACGTGTAACTATCGATCGTGTATTTTTAATTAATAATCTAGTCCAAAAACGTATTTTTGATAATTTAGTGAGTGTGTACTGTGAAAACAGCGAGATCCTGAATTCAATTCTGATTAAAAAGACTTTATGTTCATTTTCAATTTAAAAACCAAAGCGCGGTACGTCGATTTGCACTAAAGAGGTAGGCAAAGGTATATAAGCAAGTTCACTAAGATTGTTTTCTTCTCAGAATATCATATAGCATTTTCCCATTTGGCCTTCAAAGTCTAATCTAAGGCAACTCGCAGACCTTTTCAAAAACATTCATGCTGGTAAACCACAATCACATCCAAAGCCTCAGAATTCAGTCAACCATTCACCATTCACTTGTTCATCTATTACTTTGCTTGACACTTCAAATTAGACCAGTTTAACAGACTGGTTTCCTCAAGGCGATTGACACCCAAAGAGGTCGAGTTAGCGCAGCGGCCATATAGTCCGCTCTCGGAGTCCTGATTACTCAGTAAAATATACTGTAATAATAAAAATGAGACACTCATTCCATCAGTTGCTGGACACTCTAAAGAAGGCTCCTATCATTAACAGCGACTAGACAAGCCACAAATCGTTGCCAAAGAACACCGATTCTTAACTAGCAAGGTTTGCGAGGCTATTAAAATTAAAAAGCATTCGAATTTCAATAGAAAATATGGTTGGAAGCGTGCACAAGCCTGAGATCCTATTCTACATTTCATTAAATCAGAACCCAAAAGATGGGCTACTAGACTTCAAGACACTGTGAGCTCATTCAGCGTAGATCGGACCGTCAACAGCAAAAAAAAAATGTAAAATGCTGTATAATGTAGCTAGATATTGTAACTTTGATATTTCGGATGACCAACTCAGTCCGTCCCGTGACAACCAAATTTGCAATCTTCGAAATATCTTCGAAAAAATATAATACAAAAATCGCGATAAACTCGCAAAACAGTTTTTTTTCAATGTCTAACATTCGCGTAACATAAGAAATCACTATACAATCATTCCCCTTATCAAACAGTAGTCCATCTAGTTGCCAAAGCGAAAATTTAACCAAACCGATTACGTCACAAAGCGGGCGGTAATGAGCCGTCTCAGTAAAGTTCCCAGTTAATGTACTTTATACACTATAAAAAGAATACAATTTTTTTAACACGTCGTTCGGATTCAGGGGAGCGTGTTATGGGATGAGATTTGAGGTACAGGAGAGAGGAGGGAGCGATTTGAACTTTATTATTTGTTGATCAAAGACTACTATTTTGTAGTTTTTGTTTTCGGTATTTTAGGCATGCAGATTGTCTCTGTGGCCTTGTTTTATGACATGACAGTCGTTATTAAATTTTGGGTTAAATCCTAAACCGGGTAATGATATAACATTTTCTATGATGAAATAATTAATGTCAACGTGGAGTCTATAACTAACATAACGAACGAACGAACAAAAATGAGCGTATTAAACCTCTACTATATAAAAAAAAGCGCATGACGTCTAACGCATTTTGTAAAATATAAGTAATATTTATGAGTACAGACTATACAATGCAGTAATCTCGTCTAGATATACCTAGATACTAGTCTATAATAAAATACATAATAAGCTAAAAATATGTTAACATTCCAATTCTAGTCGCTTATAGTTGACATAAAAAAAATTATAAGGTCCATACCACCTACTCAGGTAACACCGCTTTGTAAAATGTCAAATATATAAGCCATATTCATTAATATATTCCACACACTAAAATAGCAGTTGCCTATGATTGGCGACGGGTCCACATAACCTGATTCCAGCATGCTGCACTTTCGTTATTTTGATATAAAATTTAAATATTAGAACAATTTACAAATCTAATTTATGCATATTATTAGCCCGTTCAAATTATACCGGGATCCCTTTCGGAAAATGTCGCTCTTCACTCTGCTGTCTATTATAATTACATACAAGGAAAAAACACAGAAGACTGTAACCGCTTCGCTTATAAATTAAACCATCCCATTATTGTTTGTTGAAAAAAAATAACATGTTTTGTAATTTTGTTTCCATCGGTTTCCCATTACAAAGAAATGCAAATTGCGTGCAAATGACCGAATATGTTTTTGCATGACCAATTTACTTAACATTTTAAATCGTCATTGCAAGGGTAAGCAGAGATCTAGTTAATATAGTCACTATGTTATTAATATTATACACGTGAAAGATTGTAAAAAAAATTGTTTATTGAAAATAAACGCAGAACAATTGAACGAATTTACATGAAATTTGTCACTCTGGTTGACCATGTCCTAGATTAACACATAGGTTACCTTTTATCACGGCAATTTGCTCCAATGAGGAATAGTGTTTTTTTAATATGATTTTGAAATAGATGGCGGTAGTATCGTACTGTGTTTTAGACACTTGTAGCGGGAAACATTTGCGGGCGAAGACGCGAGCAATACCTACTGTAATAATTCGTCCTATAATGTAATAGATATACTGTATGGCTATGTGGCGTGAATAGTTCAATATTGGGCAACTTACAAATATTTTCGAAACTAATAAGAGAAGCTGCCATAAATCAATGTCACTCGATGGGTGAACTTACTGCACTTATCATAAGGTGCAGTATACTTTGCCGATACAAAACCATTCGATATTTGAATTTTGCTACAAAACCCAGTCAAGTTTTGTGACCTTATGTAAACAAGCTTCATACAAGACTGACAAGTATGACGGACAGCTGTTTGCTCGTACTAATCATGTTCCGACAGCCGTGACGTCACATGGATTTGTGACATGCCAAATTTATTTGAAATTGGAACGTTACTTTTTAAATAATATTTATGTGTTTTTTAGATAGAATTATATTATAAACGAGGCTGATTTTTCAATAATCTAATAAAAGATATTCATCAAATAAATTATTACCTGACTGAGAAGTGATTTTTCAATCAGATTAAATTTATTCATTGGATATATTACAACACATATACTACTACTACTAAATAGTATTAGTATTATAATAAAAAAAAATGTTATACTAATCAAACCTCTAAAAAAAAGCGGCGATAGCCTAGTTGGTTGTGGAACGGAATGCCGAGACGAATGTCCGCAGGTTCAAATCCCAAGGGAACACACCTCTGATTTTTCTAAAAAATTATGTGTGTATTCTTTGTGAATTATCGCTTGCTTTAACGGTGAAGGAAAACATCGTGAGGAAACCTGCATACCTGAGAAATTCTCTATAGGAATTTCGAGGGTGTGCAAAGTACTACCAATCCGCACTAGGCCAGCGTGGTGGACTAAGGCCTAATCCCTCTCAGTAGTAGAGGAGGCCCGTGCTCAGCAGTGGGTAAGTATATAATACAGGGCTGATATTATTATATTATTATTATTAATCAAACCTCTGACGTATAAAATTATACGGGCTAATACTTCATTTAAATAATATTTATGTAGATGGAGTGTTGCCAAACTGTGGACGTCGATAGTCGTTTTTAAACAATACACTGCTCTATTATCGCGCCATTTATCGGTAGAATAGAGATGATCCTTACACAGATTATTTTATGGATTCAAATAGAATATACGACACGGTATTTTGAAACTATTGGTCAAGTTGTTTTAACGTTTTAAATGACGAGACAGGCTTGCCGTTCGCCTGATGGTGAGAGATACGACTGTCCCTAAATATTAGAAATACTATCCAACACCGCGAATTTCAAAGTATTGTTTGGTATTCCACTGACTCGACATCTTGAGATATGAGATGTTAATTTTATTGTGTCCAGTAGTTACACTGGCTACGATGTCATTCAAACCGGAACACAACAGTGACTACACGCTGCTGCTTGGTGCCAGAAACAAAAATTATGGTGGTATCTAACCAGGCTGAACCCCATATATGAGAGACCTATCACAAGTATATAAGTCTAATTTTTATGATACTCAAATTAGGACTTCAATTGTTTTGCCCGCTAATCCAATGTGGGATTTTTATTATATTGTCAGTTGTAACATATATCCCAGTCATGGTCTAGCTGTGTGCCAAATTTCATCCAAATTAGATCACCAGCTCCTGCGTTTACTTGTAACCAATCTCCAAAAGTTTCCACGAACTTTCACATTTATATTAGTAAGATATTCATGGGTTGGCTCCAGAACGCAAATTGTAAGTACTGACACCCGTACTTTTCATAATATTGCAGCGGTGACCACACCAGTGTTCCCTTTGAACGTTAATCAGTGTTAATGGTAATTATTGTGCCGGGAATTTGCATCAACTCGGCGCAGCCCTTCAAACACCCTACCTCGGGTTCTCGTCAGATTATGCAATCGAGTTAGCTGTGAGTTGTATGGTTGAAAGCGTGTTCGAATTTTAAATTGCTTTAAAATTTTTGTATTGAAGGACAGCGTTTTTTGTTTTTTACTCGTTATGGTTCTA
>NW_023593248.1:0-25157 GCF_014839805.1 Manduca sexta
CAGTTATTTCAAACAATTGACAGTTATATATATTAATATTTTCGTTAAGTTTTCTTAAATTTTCTAATTTTCCGTGCAATTTCTTGAATTTTTTTTCATAAGAACCTTCTCCTGACAATAACAAACACAACAAAAAAAAAGTGATATCGGTCCAGCCGTTCACGCGTGATGGCGTGACCAAGCGAAATAGGGATTCATTTTTATATATATACACTTTTTACAGTATTAAACATTATATTAGCAAAAATAACTACAGAATACAATTGTAGACATTTTGTTGACTACGTGCAACCAGAGAACAATAGAATAGTCGCTGAGTGACATATCTTCTGCCAGCCTGACCACGCAGCCGAATACTTCCGGAAACGCCCGATGTCAATCGGCTAGGATAGCGGCGCGTAACAATTAGTAACTACTATACGAGTCCGGGAAAAAATGTTGTGTAAATAATGCATGCACATTCACGCTTTTTATTCCCTAAAGGGTAAGCAGAGACGCATCAGTTGCATTTACTCTTTGCCCTGCGTATTCCATGATGTGATAGGGGTGGAACCTATCGCCTTTATAATAAACTAGCGACCCGCCCCGGCTTCGCACGGGTGCAATGCTGATACTAAATACACTACAGAACAACTGTGAACGTTGTATATAAAAACATAGCGGCCCGCTCTGGCTTCGCACGGGTATAACATAACAAAATAACAGTATTTCTCCACTATTTAAGGGATGTTATTATTATACATATAAACCTTCCTCTTGAATCACTCTATCTGTTAAAAAAAACGCATCAAAATCCGTTGCGTAGTTTTAAAGATTTAAGCACACATAGGGACAGAGAAAGCGACTTTGTTTTATACTATGTAGTTATAATGCATATATATTATTTATTTTTATAAATCTATGGTAGCAAGTCCAGGATAGAAAAGTTTAATACTTGTGTAGATGTCACCAATGGTTTAGTAAATATGACAAGTATGGTGGGTTCTATAAATTCTAGCTAGCTATAAGAAGTTAGAACACTTTGATTAAAGCAGAATGTTCATAAATGAATAGTGATCGTGTATTTATTGGCAAGAAAGCTTAGGTTTGATTCCTAGGTAGGATTTATTTGCGTGTTTTTGATTTGAAAAACAATTTGTAATAGTAATGATTGTTCATTAGATTAATCGCCTAGGTATATCACAAGGTAGGACGAAATTACGCTAGATGGTAAATGGGTACGTTAATTGCAT
Organism: Manduca sexta; assembly: GCF_014839805.1. Taxonomy (NCBI): domain Eukaryota; kingdom Metazoa; phylum Arthropoda; class Insecta; order Lepidoptera; family Sphingidae; genus Manduca; species Manduca sexta. Next base: position 1,233 of record NW_023593248.1, read on the forward strand.
ATTTGCCTACATATTTTAGGTATATATTTGGAATCTTCTAACTAATCAGATTTTTGCCTGCGGCTCCACCCGCGTGATAATGTTTTCTGGAATAAATATTTTCCTTAAACCTATTTATAAATAAAAATCATAATCGTTTTAGTAGGTAGTTCCTGAGATTAGCGCGTTCAAAAAAACTCTTCAGGTTTATACATTAGTATATAGATTTTAACACAGGATCCAAAAAGTAATAAACTTAACAAAATAATGTGTAGACACGTGAAAAGGTACAGAAATTTTAACACAAAAGTCAATTTCCTCACTTCCGGTACCAAATTACCCGGCTTGGGGCGAGAAAATTGACAATATTTCGAATGAGTTATCTTAGGTGTTTTAGAACGAAGCAAACGTACATTGCATTACATTGAACGCTTTTTTGAGATATTAATATCATCAATTAGCCTAGATATCTTGTTTTTAACTACAGTGCTTAGTGGCAAGAATAGACAAAGTGGTATCTACTCATTTTTTATGTTTACGCGAATGACCTTGTCATTTTTTTATGCTATCGCGGTTTTTTATATTATAATTTTCTCTCGATGTTTCGAAGACTGCAGCCTTCATGGTCAAGGGACTGAGGTGTTGGTCGTCCGAAGATTCGTAAATATCTACCTACATTTTATAATTATCATCATCATCAGCCCTGTGTTATATACTGTCCCACTGTTGGGCACGGGCCTCCTCTACTACTGAGAGGGATAATTTATAATTATATATTTTATAATTGTAAAATGGTATTATCCACCCATATCTTGAATTAGACGTGTAAACTATCATGTCGGATGACTTAAACATCACTGTTGATTGATGGTTTAAATAGACCTACTACCAGCCTGTACTCAATAAAAAAATTCATTCGAAAATCAACCTTAAAAGTATTTCAATGTCGCAGTCACACATGAAGCTTACCAAGCATTCTATGTATTTATTTTGTTTATTATTTAACACCAAGCGGCTGTCAATCTAATTACTTGTGATGAGCGAGTACTGTTTTTACTAGCTTCATTTAATTGGCATAATTTACTATTTTTCTACGCGTTCCATCATTTAGACTCACCTGTAAACGAGTATGGGAGAACAGTATTGATATTTTAGTTCCTACGGGAATAAATACTGTGTTTTTATGTTTAAAAATATTTAATAATGATACTCAGGTTTGCTTTTATTCTTAATATTAAAAGGGAAAATAATTTTGAAAGAAAAGAAAGAAAAAAAGAAATATTTTATTTTGCGTGATAGAACATTAAAATTTACACAAGCAATACAAAAATTCTATTAGTTGTAAGTAAAATAATAATAATGACTAAAAAGTAATATGAACATGCATATAACACTTACCTAATATAAGTACTTAATTATATAGTTTCTTCCACTTGAAATTTTGTAGTGCCGATAGGGTAATCGATTGTGATGTGTATTAAATTGTATCTTTTGTATAAAATGACTGTGGAGTGCAATAAACTTTGAATTTGAATTAGATTCAGTACAAAATTATAACAGCACTTTCTGTGTTAATTTAATAATCTTAATGGCGAAAACCCATAAAAATAAAGATAAAATTCATATAAATAGCTTATAACTACGTTGTTAAAGTATAAAATAAATTAGATGATATTAACTGCATAAACTCTGTCTACAAACGGAAAACAATATTTTTTGCGTCTAAAGCCTACTTTTGTAAAATTTTTCTTTTTAAAGTGTTCATTAATATAATTTATTGTGTTGCTTTTAAAACAAACCAGTTTGGTAGGAAATCCGTGTCCGATTTTTCTATGAATATAAGTTATTAACCTCAAATAGTTTTGTGTACTGATACTATGAACAAGTTGCATATCTGTTGAAATGCTTTAAAATATTGTGAGAACATTTTTATTTTGTCATTAATTTCTTAAATGCATTAATTGATCTACATTAATTTTATCTGGTTTAATAGGAAATTCAATAGTTAATGTACTTGAAAGTGCATCAGAGATATGACAACATATTTATTGTTTAATAGCTTTTTCTGCCGGATTCGTTTGCGTGGATTTCTGTTTTTGATAAATGTTTGATGTCTTTTAAGGATACGATTAAGTATTTAAAAAGTTAAATACTTAATCGTATTTCTTATATGAAATTAGACAACATTATTATCTCCCTAGTATTTATACCTTTTACGTTATAGGTCATTGAATATATAAATTTAAATTCTCTACTGTTCCCTCACAATACTGCGTAGTGTGGTTGCACTGAAGTTGCCTATTTATCAATGAACCACTATTGATGGTTGCACGCTTGCATTCATAAATATCTCGTGCGCGGAAACAAAAACAAAATGGCGGAGCGACGTAATGGCGACAACTAGCCAGCAGGGCTAGCACAAACATTCCAAATTATACGTATTATCCTTTTAATGTGAAATCGTGTGTTTTAAGGACATTACGGATACAAAGTTGCTGGGTATGGTTGTCAAAAAACGTAATGATTCGTTTAAGGAAATTAAGGTCTTAAATATGAGTAAATACGTGTTATAAGAGAATGCCAAAGGCTAACCAATTAAATTGCACTTTAAAAGAACTCTAACTTCTTGATGGTTTCAATACACGTTTATAGCATGTGCATGTACTTTAGCTTGTTTAAAAGCTAACAGGTCACCAAACTTAACCGATTTTCACTGTTCATCAACCTCCACGATTGTAAGATCTTGGATGCACTAACAGTCACAAAGGAAACTGATAAAAATTAGGAAGTAAAGAATGTCTTCAAAAATCACTCGCCATACGAACGGCAATAGAATGATATCGCTTTGCGTTAGTTTCCCGTGACAGTGGTGCACACCATTGCCTGAAAGCGCATTTGAGCTGTAGACAAATATGTCCACAGCGTGGCCGTGAAAATATCATAAAAAGAGATATAATCATGCAGAAATAAGTAATTTCTGATTTAACATAGATAATAGAAAATGGTAAATCATTACGCAACCCTGCTCCGTAAGTGGCCAGCAATTAAAACGAGTTTAAAATCTCGTTTCACTGACAAATTGCAATAAACAGGAATACTTAAATCTAAACTACACGCGATTTAGACTCAACGCATTCTGTTTAGCTTAATTATATGTGCATATTCTTATATTTATATAGTGACTGTAACGAATTCTTTTAAATTTTATCTTTTCTCTTCATGGTCTTTGGAATTTGCCGAACGAATGCATAGCCATGTCCATTTCGTAAATATTTTGTTAGGAAACATTTTATTAATTAATGACATACAGATTTGTATTTTTGGCTATTACTTTATTTGACTGACGTCATAGAAGAGCGAATTAGGAGGAAATAGTGGAATCTGCACTAGAAGCCGCTCAGCAATTTTAATTTACAACTATTCAATTTTCCGCCCAATAAAATCTACATAATAAAATACCGTTATAATATACATAAACGGCTTCTAGCAACCAGGAAATTCTTAGAGTTATAGCTTTGCGACTGGAAGCTAAACAGCAATTGTTAAAGGTGTGGTGAATGCAATTTCCTGACATTAATGAATGAAGCTCACTGAGGCACCACGATTCATCACAAGAGAGCGTTTATATTAATTTGTGTATTTTAGTGTTTGAAGTGAAGTGAGGTTCCAGGTTTGAGGTATAAGATTTCTGATTAGCAATAACGAGTTAGTCTTTCGAAATTTACTATCTTTGAATTAATAATACGACTGATATATCCTGGTTGCAATAAGTATGATATTTCCTATAAATGCCACTAGATGTCGCTATGTTCTGGTACTCGATGATTAGATAGAAACAATAAATATTCACTCCTTAAGAGAAAGACCTATCTTCTTATCAGACATAAATGCTCGTAAATTCAAGATGGTTAAGATAAAATTGAAATCAACAATTAAGAACTGCAATTGTTTTGACAGTCATAAATTCTTGACGCAAAAGCAAAAGTCGTTCAGTACTCACTTTATTTTTTCATTTGCTCGCACGCAATGTTCATCAAGCCAGATAAAATTGATAAAACAAAAAGTGCGATGTATGCATCACCTGGTAGAAGGGTAGTAATTGGAGTGTACCTCTTTTTTGCTAATCAAGCGATCGCATTTAAAGAATTGTCTCCGGTGATTGATGTATTGTTTTATTTTTTGTTATTCAAACTGGATTTACGAGTGAATTTCGCTTTACGTTTATTGAAGTCATTTGGAGGTATGCTATTACTGATTCTGTTCCAATCTGAAATTTCATCAAACAAGTGTACCTGTAGTTCCTTGTCTTCATTCATGTGGAGTTCAGCGATATTTTTAGCAAGTATTGTCTTCCAGTCACACTGGTTTACTTGTCACCAAGCCCTCTTTAGCCTTGTATTTTCATTCATAAATTACAAAAATGAAGTCAGCAACTCCGCCTCAAAATTTCACCTTTACAAATTACGTACCGAATCTCGTTCACAGCCGCATTGTCGCAAAAACCGAACTGTATCAAACCGTGAATAAATCAAATTGACCCAAAAAATTCGCTCGCTTTCGGCAAATTTCGCCCATTATCGGATCGCCGGCGCAAAAAGAGCAATTTGGGTCACGATTTTGGTTGCCTTTTTTCATTCGATAAGTCCCGTAAGCTCACGAGGTCGATCGCAATTGTTGCATTGTTCTGTTAAAGATAAACGGAAACTTTTGTGTTTAATTAACATTTCTGCGTGGGAATTCGGCGGTAATGGCGATACATTTTAAAGGGAATTTTTCCGAATTCGTGATGTATATGATCGATGAGGTCGAGCGAGAAAATTGTGAGAAACGTTATGTATCTTCAACGTATAATTACGTAGTTAAGGTAACACGTGACGCCGTTTTTTGTATCAGAAAGTTTTAATCATATTTGAAGTAAATAATTCGGTTGCTGGCCAATTTATAAAGGTTGTTTTGCTTATATATACTACTATATAAAGCTGAAGTGTTTGTTTGAACACGCTAATCTCCGGAACTACTGGTTCGATTTGAAAAATTCTTTTAGTGATGGATAGACCATTTTTCGAGGAAGGCTATAGGATATATAACATCACGCTATGACCAATAGGAGCGGAGCAGTAATGAAAAATGTTGCAAAAACGGGGAAAATTATAGGGTATGAAAGTGCTATATTTAATTTTGAAATATTATCTAAACGTCTACATTTACAATTCAAATATTGCATATTAGTACCTACGATATTAGTTTCTACATAACATTAAATCGATACAGGGCATATGCAGATAAAATGTCATCTTTTACAGTAAACCAAGCATGATTAAAAGTATAGAAAGAATATTACCAAGTCACACTTTGTTACAGAAAAACAAACTTTCAAAACAATAGTTCAAACAATCAACTCGATGTTAGTAACCTTAACATTAACTACTAACAATTCCCCAGCATCCGGTATAATCAGTGTTATCGGAAAAATGAACAGGTTCAGAAGCAAAAGCCACTATATTGTGGTGGTTCATTAAAATTCTCTACAAATCATGCGTCCGGACATGTTGTGACGTAATTGAGGGCAGAACGGGCGCCTCGGGCGACGTCGCGACACCGCAGGCTTGGTTAAGACTTATTCTGGATGCTGCGATATTTGGCACTGAAGGCATTGTCGATTAGTTTGTGGCGGATTTGTGGCCACAGATAATTATAGTAAGGTATTTTAGGGGTTGGCAATCCCGAAGGGACGCTAAGACACCCGTCAATAGCTAACGAGAAAATATTACTAATCAGTAATCTGTAGAGAAAAATACAGAAATCTGGCTCACCATCTTTATCAAACGTTTGTGTTAATTATTTATCTGGCCACCATCGAAGAGTACAATAATAGGTGAAACCCACAACTTTTTAGGTTATAATTGTTAGAGCATTGATTGTAGTTATTAACTGTGAACTGTATGGACTGCAATTCTATTTAAACTGATTTGCTTCGAATTTTAATCAATAAAGACCATTGATATATATTGTACTACGTACTAGATTTGGCGTTTCGAACATTCACTGTGTTCAACTGAATTGAACTGTCATCCATTCAAACTGATTTTAGTATGGTGTCAATATTGATGCTTGTGGTTGTGTACGGAGTGGCGCTCATATCAAAGACTAAGCCGAATATTGATAATGATACACCCGTGTTTTGATAACTTTAATACTGATTTTATTTTAGTATGAATCGAGCTGTCTCGTAGGTTTTAATTTTACTTTCAGTTATTTTTTTAAGTTTGGCACTATGGCGGCTTTATTTAATGAGCAAGTCTTCAATATTTTAAAAATATGTTTACATAGATTAAATTTGCAGTCTTCGAACTTTCGTCCCCACCGACTATTACACAAAGTAAATTTATAATAAAATGTCGAATAAACATCTCGAAATACTGCTAATAAATACTCTTCAGTTACAAGTTGCGACTTACTGTGGGACAGTGTAAACTCTATGAATATATTATCCTCCAGTGGAAATTACCTTATAATAAATCTGTTGTAATCTCTGTAATTTTGTCCTTATAATCGTGGTTATTGAAGATATACCCTTAGGGTTCATTAGGGATAAATTAATTCCGTAAAATGCTTATAACAATCAATCTTTGGCATGTCGCCGGGTATAATGTATATCGATAACGGTCAGTGTATTTTAACAATACATCCCTAATTGTCTGAGAGTTAGTGGGTTACTTTTTTATTATTTATGTTATGTATGTTTTCATAGTGATATCTGTTAGAATTATATTGCATATTAGAATTTCCTTTATAGGTATGGAACTAGAAAATATTATCTATGACTAACTATGTGCCATATATTTTTCTTGAAATGAAATGAAGATTTATTTGCTTAATTGTGGTTACATAAAGATATTATCAATCAGTAGATAGTGTCACACAATCCCTCATTTTTGACATGCCAATAGTCAAATAACATTTTTTTTTATTAGAATAGTAAAAAAATAGATAATATTTTTAACAATATTGGCTTTGGGTTATTAAGTATTTTTGTATTAATTATAATTATTCATATCTTAGTCAAAAGTAGATAATATATTAATATTACTATGTCAACGTTATATTTTTACATTAATATTTCTGTGAATAACACAGTCAAGATGTTTATCATTAAATTACTTTAATTAAAAACTGTCTAGTTCTTTGTAACACAGCAAAACTTAAATGTCAATTTACAAAAAATCTTCCAAAGATTGTAGTCGTGATTTAGCATTGACATCTACTTTTTGCTAAACATTAAGACATTGAAAATATTAAATATGACAGCATTAATTCCATTAAACTAATGAGATAATGAGACAGCACTATTTTTCTATTTACCGATGCAATTTGTGCGGTAGTTGCGACAGTAGCGCAAGTCGCTCGCGGCGCTGCGCCCGCGCAGCTATTATCGTCGAGCGATCCCGACTGCGCCCGAAACCGCCCGAAGGCGTTGCGCACGTTAATTATATTTGAGTTATTAAACACTTTAATTATTGTGTTAGAGACAGTGTCTTATTAATTTGTAATGGGTTTGAGTGTGAAATGTCAAGCTTTGAAATGACTAGTAGTTAAGTTTGGTTACTTAAATAGAACTAGTTTATTGCATATTGTGTTTTTAATTTTGCAATATAGCCTCACTTTTTAAGTATACGTAGAACAAGCAATAAATCATAACTTGTTGTATTTAGAACACATAATCGAACTACGTAACTTAAGAAGGCCACAATAAGTAATCACACTGCCTTACAGAATACCTGAACTATAAAGTTTGTGAGACACGATTATAATCGCTAAAAACAATAAAAACTAAACACGCTACAAGTATCTAAGACCGGCTTTAACCCGTTATGACAACCGCGTGAAACGAAACGCATAAAGCCAAGTAATTCAAGTAGAATAGAAGACGCCCGATAAAATTACAATTGAAATAAAATTAAAGTAGGATCTCCGACATAGGGTGTTGTAAAAAACTCATTTTATTTGTCGACAAGACAGTTATCTTGCGCATAGGAGACGATTAAAGCACTTTAAACCACCGCCTTATTTTTAGTTTTATGTAGCATTCTAAGCCGAGAGCCCGACATTCTTTTACCTAACCTTTTCGATATGAAATATTTTACAATATAAATAAATATAATTACGCATGTGTAGAGTCGATGCTCGTAAAAGGCTCTATAAAATCCTCCAGAGATAAAATTACAATTCATGTAAAAAACTTATTTTATTTGCGACTATTAAGTACTTTGAATGTCGTTTTATTTTTAGTTTAACGATTGAATACAGACTTCTGTTTGTATATCATCTATAAATAGTACGTAAATGTATTTTTAATCTTATTTGAGAGTCATTAGTTTTAATTCAGAATACAATTGACAACATAAAATATAAATACAATACACTAAAAATACAAAACGTAATTTGATGATAAAATGTATACACACAATAAGGTTCAAAATCGCATACACTTGCATTACGTTATTTCTTAATAATTTGTGCAAATGATAATACGTATGTAAAACAACAAAGAGTTAAGTAATAACATACATTTATTATGTTATCATAAACATTTTATGGGTTCACTGACTCCTGGATCATTAGGGATGTATTGTTAAAAATGTTCGCCGCTAATTATCGATAAAATTTCCTTACTCATCGACTCGGTGACAAGGCTTCTTTTATATTCTGGTATAAGTACTTATTTTACGACGCGGACAGAATTTGTTAAGTAATAATACGATGGCGCTGATATTTTATTAGTCGAGTTATAATTAGAAATTGTGATTTTCTTTTTATATCGTTTTGAGTTTTTAATGTAATATTTTTAGTGCGTTGAAGATATTTTTCGGATATTTTATTTATTTAATAAAAGGCTTAATATATCCGCTTATAATTAATAGAGTACAATTGTCTTATTACTCGAGGCAATCAATATCTTATTGGCAACCATATGGACATTGAAAAGGAAAAATTATTATTTTATTTTATTACTTATAATAAGAGTTATCTACACTATGGTTCTAAAATGTAAAATTTGTCTTTGGATTTCGGCGGCACTTAAATCCGTAACTTCTGAGGCAATTCTGAAGATTATTTGTATACTAAGAAGGTACTATATTGGCGTGCTAAGCTCAAAAGTGGTATCTCAAAAATATCAAAAAGCATCGACATATATGTACTACGTACTAGATTTGGCGTTCCGAACATTCACTGTGTTCAACTAAATTGAACTGTTATCCATTCAAACTGAGTATGGTCAATATTGACAGCTTGTGGTTGTGTACGGAGTGCGCTCATAATATAAAACGCTAGACTAAGTGCAAACTTGGATATGAATAAAAAATATTAGTCAAATAAGTAAAATGATTCGTTGTTCAAGTGAATAAATAGATTATAACAGTAACGTCTTGGTTGCCATTTAAGTTCAGATTTTGAACAAATAGTTTATATAGACATTCGTGTCTATAGAATATACGTAACGCTAGATCAAGTATGTACTACATATATATCGATAATGTTAGTACTCTTAAATCTCTAATTTAAATTCAAATAATCGAAATTACTAAAATCTCATAAATTAGATAAACAAGGAAACCTATTCATGTCCCAAATTCTGATTGAAATCAAACTTCTGCGTACTGTAATATTTGCTGAACAATTGAAAAGCTCGCGTATTGAATATGTGCAAGGCAATAAAGGCGCGATCACAATGGCGGACGGCGGTTGTCGCGTCGATTTATGGCTCGTCATTTAGACAATAAATAGTGATTTTCGCGTTTCTTACAGACATGTGGGTTTAGAACGTAAATGTGGACGCTTTGAGTTGAAATTTATGAGAAACTGTTTAATAATAATAATAATATCAGCCCTGTATTATATACTTGCCCACTGTTGGGCACTCTGGGCCTCTTCTACTACTGAGAGGGATTAGGCCTTAGTCCACCACGCTGGCCTAGTACGGACTGATAGACTTCACGCACCTTCAAAATTAAACTGTTTAATATGTGTGATATTATAGTTATTGTTTAAACTTTGCAGTGTTGTTAAAATTTTTTACGATTAAGACGTGTGATTGTGTTTTAAATTTATACGACGTGTAAAACAGTGTAAAATTCGTAGAGACATGGACATATTTTAAGATTATGTCTTTTGTAAAGATGTATGGAAACTATACATTGATGTAAAAATAAATCGCGTGATACGCGTTTTACACATGAAGATTTGTAATTCAGTCTAAGATTGCAAAGATATATGGAATTTTTTAACATGATGTCTATATAGTCCAGTTTGTAATTTGACGTATTTTAATTTATTTATTGACCTACAAGGTGGACGGACGACCTGGCTAAGGTCGCAGGAAGTCGCTGGATGCAGGCCGCTTCCAACAGGTCGACGTGTAGATCCTTGGGGGAGTCCTATGTTCAGCAGTGGACTTCCTGTGGCTGAGATGATGACGATTGAAGGCAGAAAATCTTTCATTACCTATTTATACTTCAGTATTGTTAACAGATGTGTGTCAATAATATTTACATGGGGTAAAAAAACATTCTTCGGCAAATAATAATAATAATATCAGCCCTATATTATATTATCCTACTGCTGGGCGCTGGCCTAATCTATTACTTTCTGTGAGGGAGTAGGCTTTAATCCACCTACCGCCTAGAGTGGATATGTAGACTTCACACAACCTCAAAATTCCTGCATTAAACCAATCTTTATAAATAATATTTTACACAAAAATCTGCTAATAAAATTATCACTAACTCCATGAAATCCCTATTACCTACTTTAAAACGCAAACGCAGCAAGTTACGTTATAAGCCCGCCGTCCCGCAAGGCACGTCTACCATTGTACTGCATATAAGGCCGGAGTGAAGCGGCTTGATATTTTTATACGATAGATGCCATTGTGGACGCGGCCTAGCTAGGAAGTGTTTGCTCTACCTGAGCGGTCAAGAGAGGCGACGAGCTATGCTATGTATGGGAAAGCGATTTGTATACATATAATTAGAAAAATACATAATTGATGGTACAAGTATCTACAGTGGTCTTTTTGGCGTTTTTGTAATTAGGCTGGATCGTGAGATCTTATTAAAAATAAAAATAAAATACTTTATTTATCACGTAGGCGAACAAAGTTGCACTTATGATACGTCAAAACAAAGCATAAGAATAATTATTATTTCTAAACAACTATTAAAATTACTTATATAACTATGGACATTTTAAATTAGGGATATTTTTTATACAAAAGACAAGGTACAAACCGAATTAACCAGCTCGGGCTGGCAAGTAGGGGGAAATAGAAGGGTAACGCGTCGCGATCCTCACCGGCGAGGACATGAGCCCTAACCTAGCTAACCTACCAGCCTTTCACTAGCTACCTAAGTGATGACTACCCGAAGAAGAAAGGCAGAAAGAAACTCCGGGCTTTCTTTTTTGTCATCAATTGTTCAGTACTTCTTTTGTATTTTTTTTCCAAGTTTTTCTTGTAAGTCTTTCTTGTATTTGATCTCTAGGATGGGCAAACAAAAATATGTATGAAATATGAACAGACGTATATATCTTAATTTTACAAAGTAATTTTATATTAGTTATAGATATGTATTTATCGCGAGGAAACCTGCATAGTTGAGAAGTTCTCTATAGGAATTTTGAGCGTATATAAAGTCTACTAATCCGCACTAGACCAGCGTGGTTGACTAAGTTCTAATCCTTCTCAGTAGTAGAGGAGGACCGTGCCCAGCAGTGGGTCAGTATACAATACAATCCTGATATTATTATTTTATATATATTTATATCAATTTTATATATGCATATTATATTTGTTTATATATTTATTGTACATTATTTTTCCTTCTATATTTTATCATATTTATTAAACCTATCATTGGTCATTCATCATCGATTCATCTCTGCATCAACCAAAGGTTGATTGGTTGAGAATGTTTTCGGCATTAAGTCCAACTTTAAACGTTGATGTAAATGTGTATAAATAAATAAATAATTTGCAATTTCCGCGTATTAGAGTTAGCATAGCTTCGTTACAGTAGGACATCACACTCAAAGCAATGTAACAGGTAAGCCCAGTTAACTGTAAAGTGCAAGAGGTACCGTGTCACCGATCGACTTAAACTTACAAAGCTGTATTGAATTTGTTCGCTTCACCGAGCTTTTGTTAAACGATTTTTAATTTAATGAGATTTTTCTTTGTCCTATTAAGTATAATTAAAGCCGGTCTTTTGTCTTATATCGAATACATTGTATTGAAGCTTAAGTATTTATTACTTTTAATTAAGATTTAAAACTATAAAACCTTATCTGATATAAAGCTTAATGATATAAAAATTATGTTTATTTATGATCCGAAAATGGAAAACGGCTGAAAAGAAAGACTCTGAGTTCAATTATTAATTCGCAGAACTGTTTTTTGTGTTTTTATCGCGAATTTAACAATTTGCATCAATCAGATCAGAGAATCAGAGAATTCTAACTTCAAGCAGCTACTCGGATGCAAAAAAAATCTGTAATCTTGGAAATTACGACCTCACTAACAGAGAATAAGGAGAAGCGGAATAAGAAGACTGATCTTAAAGACGCTTTCTTTCATCAATCGTCGTCTGAACATTAGTAAAATGAACCTTAAGACAACGCTGTTGTGTCTCCACTTTAGCATATCTTATCGTCCAATCAAGGTTAGGAAAAGATGTTTTCATAGCACACCATTCCTTTCGATATGGGCATCTATCGATGTTTTTAATATCCTGTCTTTGTTTTTTATTCCTTTGAATGACGAGACGAGCTTGCCGTTCATCTGATAGTAAGCGATATGACCGTCCATAAACAGTAGAAATATTCAACACCTTGAATTATGAATTATTGTTTGGTATTCCACTGCGACCGCAATCCTGAGACATGAGATGTTAAGTCTCATTATGTCCAGTAGTTACACTTGCTACAATGTCCCTCAAACTTGGCCACAACAGAGACTACACTACTGCTTAGCAGAAACAGATATTGTGGTGGTACATACCCAAGCGGACTCTAACATATGAGAAACCTGCCACCAGTTTGACTGTAAAGTCTACCTTTATACTCTTTGTATATAAAGTGTAATAAATATTAAAAAAAAAGTATAATTGATATGAGTTATAATCACTCCGTTATGGTAAAGCTGGTTCCTGTGGTATTGTGGTTGTGAGTTGACGGTAGTGATCTTACCAATTAGACGGACCTTGCCAAGATCCACTTGCTTGTTTGCATCCTTCCCCTTTCGAATAAAAAAAAAATCATCTTCACCTATAACTTAAAGAATTTGTCGTAAACGCAGCCTTAGGATTCAGCTTTGTTTACATTATAACAAAGGTTGGCACATATTATAAGGCTGCGTCCACAATGTACGTGTTGACGAGAACGGAGAACGCTAACCGTGCGCGTTTACATACATTAACAGTATCGAAATATTCATTTTGTTTTAACACGCGATGGTTCAATGGTAAAGCAGCGGTCATACTATCCGCGGGGATTATTCTAAATATAAAATTTTGAGGCAGGTTTTATATAAGTGTTATACACATACCCCCTTATTCATAGACGTTATTTATCTAAGGACGGAGCATTGCTGTGATAACAAGTCTGTTTCTCAGCTTTGTTTATCTGACAGCCAACTAAATTCAAGATGTATCTCAATATTAGCCAATCACAACGGCCCTATGTCTACGCACTGCGATGGCTGCCATGCCGTTAGCACTGAGAAACAGACTTGTTATCACAGCAATGCTCCGTCCTTAGATAAATAAAGTCTATGAATAAGTGGGATAATCTTTATTTCAATAATGTTTAAATAATTAGAGGTAAACTTTTCTAAAATCTATTTTGTGTAGAAGTGAAAAATATTTTATTTGATTTTATTAAGGGAAAACATATTCAATGGAATTGAATAAAAAAATGGTTTTGATTTTTTATTGATTATAATGCACTACAGTAACCAATAAATCTGGCAATGGCCATTTAATGATTCGCATCAGACCGACTTTGTAGGATGGGATACCTATCAAAACTCCCATCAATCCAAAATGGGAACGTCTCTCTCTAGTAGCAGGATTGATTTTATATTTAATGGAACAAAGAAAATTATTAGAGATTAAAAAAATCAATGCATACCAAACAATAATATATTCTCTCCGCTTACAGTCCAACCCATCTTTAATACGTTTGCCCGTTTTAAGGCGCAGTATGCGATAACCCGTTTAATTGCTTGTTAATTTACAACAGAACTTATAAATAAACTTCGCTAATAGTCATTTGAAATGAATCGAAATATTTAATATGTGTTGGATGTATTATTCAATGTTGGAAGTTTGTTGATTTATAGTAATAATATGAAGAAGAAGCTGCATAATATAGTATAAATATAAATATTTCGTTTTTTTGCAGCATAACATGTAAGGCGGCGATAGCCTGGTTGGGAGTGGAACGGACTGCCGAAAGTCCGTAGGTTCAAAACCTAAGGCCACGTACTTCTGACTTTTCTAAAGTTATGTGTATATTCTTTATGAATTAGAGCTTGCTTTAACGGTGAAGGAAAACATTGTGAGTTAACCTGCATAGCTAAATATTGACTAAAATAATTTTGAGGGTAAGTGAAGACTGCCAATTTGCACTAGGCCAGCGTAGTGAAAGGCCTAATCCCTCTCAGTAGTAGAGGAAGCCCGTGCCTATTATTCGATGCCGAATTATTTGATATTATTATATAACATAGACACGCGATCACGCCTGGCTAAGCTAAAACTGATTGTGCGGTTTTTGGTATATTCTTCCTTTGAAATTTGATTACGAATTAATGTATTAAAAGTAGTTATCTCCCTTTACCAAATTGCATCATCCTTGACGTTCCTTTCTCATCTAACCTAAAGCTTCAAATACAACTTTCTACAAACCGACCTCTTAAACAACATTGTTATTTACGACGTTCATTTGCGTGGAATACTAAACTGGGTAAATGGACAATGAGAGATTTAATTGACTAATTAATGAATGGGTTAAGAATTGAATCAGTTAATTTGGAGCCGGTTTGTGTAGGATTTACTATGTTTAGATATAATGTTTAATTTTAAATGATTAAGTTGTATGCTCGTGGTTTTGTTGTAAAAATATTTTTTGTTCGAAGAAAATATTACGTCATTATGTTGTCATGATTTAGATTCTAACTAATAGTTGCAAGCAGACATGCTATTTATCCCCGAAGGCGTATGCGCAGGCGCAACCAGGGCAATCACTTTTCGCCAAGCGTGTTCCGTCCCATGACGTGATAGCCTAGCATATTACCATAATTAAAACAAATCAGAATAAATATTAGAAAGTTGCATCATAGAGAATTACAAGATAGCTTATTTTGTAAAATATTACAATTAAATTGCACCCAGCAACTATCAAGTACCTTACTCTAATGTAAGAGCATACGTATATTTACACATGTAAACATTATTGTTATTGTATCGAAGCGTATTAAATTACAAAAAAGGAACGCGTGTAACTTTGGTATTTTAATGCACGGCAAAGGAAAAAAATATCGTTCCATTTGAAAAGATAATGAAAGGCAAAATGAAATCGCACACTTAAAAGTATCTTTGTTATGCGTTGCAAAATGCGGATTAAGGGCTGGGACACACACGACGTGGAATTAATCGATAACATTTAGTAAGAATAGTATAGTTCAGCTATAATCTAAGTGTGTTCCGCGGAACCCTAGGGTTCCGTGATACCTCTGTCGGGGTTCCGCAAGAATTTAGAAAAAAAAAATCAAAACACCTCTCTCAATAATAATTAGTAACTGTTACATTGTACTTTTATTATGCTGACTAATAAAAAATACACTTATAAAAACAATTGTTTTATTGTAGGGTTCCATCAAGTATTTTGCTTCCCAAAAGGGTTCCGTCATTTAAAAAGTTTGAGAACCACTGGTATAGTTAATTCTAAAATTGTCTAGTTATAAGAGTTGTAAAATCATGTTTGTAAAATTTGTACACAATATTTTTATTTATCACAATAGGATCAGGAAATCTTTGGGATAGGCTCATGTTCAGCCACATCCTGCGACTAATGATGATTTTTATTTGTCAGTACTAAATGTTAGTTTTAAATCTTGTGATCAAAATAGATTTATGAGTTTAATTATTAAATAAAATATTGTTAAGTCAACATTGTAAAAATAAAACCAACTACTATTTTTATTGAAACATAACTTTGACGTATGCCTTTTCTTTCCACGCACATTTAGCCAGAATTATAATAACTATAATAAGGACAATTTATAGATAATAATCCAAACATTTAAAACAATATCATAAATCAAAACACAACTGGCATTCACACACATCACGCATGATTCCAAGATAACATTAAACACGATATCAAAGGATCTAAACCTTTCCCCATTATTTTACCGGAAAAGCCGGCGTCGGTGTGTCCGGCGCATGCGCGAAAGCCGAGAACACGTCTAGTATCGTAATATTTGCGGATAATCCACGAATGGGTAATGCTATCCGACGCTGGTACTGAGGACTTGCAGATAAAGAAAATATCAAGACTATTACGAGCCGTCGCTTGCGCGTCACTCTTGTGTTCGATTTGTGTGGATAATCGGATTAATTGAAAAAAATCTTTATTTAAATATACGTAAGGTCCGGAAAATAATTGCCAGAAGTTCAAATTAGGCTGACCCTGCTATTTACCGCCGCGTGTTCACTTTTACAAGATTAACGCATATATTTATATTGTTGAACGAAAGTAAAGTACTTTATAGTGTTTCCTGATTACGTAAAACTATATTTGTTTGGATTGTTCTATCATGCGCGTACGGCAAAGTTTCCATCTGGACGCCGTAAATATATTATGGTATGAATATTTAAAAAAAAAAAACTTGTTTTTGATTTATCTACATCATATATTTTTTTTTTAGTTTTCTTCCGACCCACTGCTTCATGTCGTAGGCACGTAGTTTGTAAGTTTAGTAATATGATTTTTTACGAAGATTATTCCAAAATTAAGCAACGAAATTACAATGTCAGTATAAAATCACTTGTAAAACAACTATAGTTATGTTTTGTATTTAAACAATCTACAACATTGTACACTAAAGTTGATAAATAATATATCGATAAAAAATACAAATAATACTTTCATAAAGCGAATTAATTCATGCAATATAGCCGTCATATATCGAAGCAAGCTTTTAAATTTGTCAACGTTGTCTTATGTGGTTAATAAAATTAATTAAAATGTAACTTGTTGACACAAAAACGGTAAGCTTTTAACTTACGCGAATTGTTTTTCTTAATAAATCAATATCGAGCGTGGTGTTGTAATATAAAAATTATACACACTATTGAATTGTGTACGGAATCGTGTTTGAAACTGATATTTTTATGTCTAGTTATTTTAAAACTTGATTACAAGTACTTGCATTTTCCAACGCAATTTTTGCACCGTAAATTGTTTTTAGAATAGATTTAGTTTTTTTAGGTGGAGAATTTCATATAAATTTCTAATTAATTATTATAGTTACTTTTAAGGTTGAGAATAATTAAGGTTAGGCTCGGTATTTATAAGAAATCTTAAAAAAAAATCTCTCGTTTATAATACACATTTACTGGTGACTTCAATATACACATTGACTAGAAGAAGGTTTTTCTGGGATAAAAGTCCCGTTATCTATTATCTCGGGATGTAATGTCTTTTCCAGGGACTTAAAATATTTCCATACTAAATTTCATCGAAATTCGTTTGATAGTTTTTGAGTTTATCACGTTCAAACAGAAAGACGCGGCGGGAGAAATTGTTTCATAATATGTAAGAATTTACATATCAAAGACATAATGTCAAACTACAATGCACAATTATGGAAGTCAACAAAAAGTAAAAGAAAAGATCAAAAGCAGATCTATCCTATTCCAACGTTTCGACCGACTATATCTTTTGTAGTTTCGCATCCAGTGCTGTCATACAGCGGGTCCCGGCGAATTAACACCGAAGTTAGTTGCAAAGTACCGCGCCTTTGCCGCGCCGCGCCTTGCGCATGCGCAGTGTCGGCTTTTCAACATTGTATTGTTTATATTAAAAGCTTAGCTACTTAGATTGTGAATTAGAATTTGTGATTTGGATGGGAATGGAAATTATAGATTATAGATAAATATTGTTTATCGGTTTGTTTATTCTTTTAACAATAGTTGCTTGCAGTTTTCGGACACTTATAGTCGGTTTCAGCAACTTCAAGTGACCACGTTTACGCCTTAGAATCTCGTTTAAATTCAAAATAACAAGAAGTCAGTTTATCAACATAATATGGAAATTCATTAAAACATCGTTTCGTTTCCATTATAAAACTGAAATATTATAATTAAAAATAAATAAATAGCAATAAGAAAGTACATTTAACTACTCAACCTCCGAAATTTATAGTATCGTTAACCTAATTAAATTGTATAATACTATGGGACATCAAATATTTAAATTATAAAAGTAATTGAAGATTCGTCCCAAAGCTATAATTCAATATATGAATGAGGTGTTATGTGGACGTTAAGGCAGTTTTTAGAAATTTAATAAAAGCTAATGACCGTAAATTATAAAAACCAATTTATGGTTGAATAATCAGAATTATGAAAACTCAATCTCGAAGTGAAAACGGTTATGCTTTCTAGAAGAAACAATAATATTTATTCGAATGTCAAAACAAGTCAAGTTAAAGTCAAGGGACCTATTACGTCTCTACAATTACTTATATTGCAAAACACTCATAAACTTTTTTAATTCTAAGAAAGACTAAGGCAATATCTACTGCCATTAACTACTTATTTATAATACATTCAAACATATTCCTAAAGCCAAGCTTACACGGATTGATCTCACGTAATCGATAAATAAAGCTCATAATTACACAATGTAAATGAACAAACATCTTAATTATAATACGGAATAATGCACATTAATCTCCGAAGTTAATAAATTCACTGTTGGCTGGGCTCGTTTTAATTGATTTTGATGTACGAGTTGGTAAGGCGGCGTGAGAAGGGGTTGGGGACGTATTTAGGACATGGGGGGTATTATTAAACTACAAACGTAGTACATAAAGCCTTATTGTTAGCAAAAAAATTAAATAAAGAAGGCATATACGAATGTGATTTATTGTCCTAGGTATTTTAAATTAATTCTAATTCCATTTTTAAATGTTTAAGTTTTTAAATCATATTCATTCTTTTTTTAAATGTTTTTAATATTTTATGAATCATCAAATTGGGGGTCTATACCCACGTGTATCTAAATTACACACCTGTCCAATAGATAGGTAATTGAAAAATATATGAATGGTTTCCGAAGAGATAATTGTAATCAATAATTAAATCGTGATAAGTGTTTGGTGAGGGAAAGTCACTACCTTAGATATAATTGTGAAGACGTGGTTCAGACTATTATATTCTGTTGAAACTTCGAGTTATACTTCTTTAAAAATATCGTGTAAAACATGGCTTTATTTACTGTGTTTAGGTACAATTATTATTATTATTTTTATCTCTGATAAATTCTGTGTGTTAAATTACAACGCCATTATTTTTTTTTATTTTTTTCAATAATCTAAGTTTAAGTATGTGTAGTATATGTAGTAAATTTGTGTTAGCTATTTTTTAGGATTTCAAGACGATAGGATTTGGTATACCTACTATGTGCAGTGGCTCGTATTTGGCTTATCTATTGTGTTTATTTCGTCATATAAATGTTGGTTATGACAGCTGTAAGTCACCCAAATAAAATATAACAAATAAATTTATTGTAATCCTTAAAACGGCATCATTTTGTAGGTATTCGCTTTTACTATTTTGGTCCATAGTTTGGTACTCCCAAACACTTTATTGGGTGTAAAAATAGTCCTAAGGTAATAGGTTCATCCTTCCCTCACATAATATAACCCTTTTTCGTTACCTTTAGCCATTATTCCTCATGTCAACATTGCGTGAAAACATATTATTCCCACAACCTATAACCCTAAAACGGTACGGTCGCGAACAGTTCCTAGCCTTCTCCATCCCAATCCTAAGAGGTTTCCTTATCCTTCCCCAGACTTCCTTCTCAGCTATCCCCTCCCAACTTTCCTCCAGGACCCTGCAGTAGCTAACCCGGGGGATTCTAGTATACCGTTCTCGGCTTTCCCTAGATTTTGACTGTGGGGCCGATACTCAAAAAAAACCCCAAAATGTTTGGCAGAAATGTAAAAAGAAACCCACTTCTTGGCAAAAAGAAACCCACTTCTCTATCAGTCCTATTATGTAATAGGCTATTGAATATTTGTATCAAAACAAATATAGTTTTTACTAAGTACACTTCCCACAATGTTTAAGTGTATTTGTTTTTTACACGCGCTATAACAGAGGACCGTATCATTATATTTTTAATTAGGGTTCACGCTGTGTCGCTGATTGAAAAATCTCGGGTCGCGACTGTTGCTAGCCTTATTATTTAAATGTGGATCTGAAATATTGTGTGCATTATTGTTATAATTATCCATGTTTTTTATATCTATTGGGTATTAGTAATAGTTTTGAGTATAATTATTTTAAGGTAAATACTTGTTGGTTGATGCTAAATATACTTTTAGTGAAATAGGCTTGCAATGTAGACATAGATTTTGATAAGAAATGTAAAATTTAAGATTATCAGGAACTATGTGTATATGGACTAAACCTTAGTGCATGGTAAAGTTAGTAACTAAGGTCTTCAGGGCCAAGCTAAAGATATCTGATGCTACAGAAAACACTCGGGAACTCGTCAAATAGCACAAGACCAGCATGAAAGATCATTGTGATTACAATAGTTTTAAACTCTTTTGCCCGTAAATGACACGGTAACATTCGGCGCAGACGTATCCAACCTACTGGCGAGAAAAACTACTCAAGAAACTTTAGCAACTGTATATTTTGTAGTACTGTTTCGTAAATGAACTCTTAAGTTCTATACGCCTCATAAAAAAACCTATTTTGCAACACAAAAACTCTAAATATACGGTC
Source organism: Manduca sexta (assembly GCF_014839805.1). NCBI lineage: Eukaryota > Metazoa > Arthropoda > Insecta > Lepidoptera > Sphingidae > Manduca > Manduca sexta. The sequence continues at coordinate 22,295 of NW_023593248.1, forward strand.
AGCGGGCCTTAACTCGTCTAGGGGGCCAATTACGTCTTTTTACAATTGCGGACGGTCTAATCCAATGACAGCTTTGAAATCCATATAGGTAAATAGGAAATTGACTCACACCTATAAGTATAGTATCTGTAGCTAGAGGTATCGGGTATTCTAATCTAAGAATAGATTCTTAGATTAGAATACCCGATATTAAAAAAGACGGATATGCCACTTCAGGTGGAATAGGCCTAACTATACAAAATTTAAATATTAAACGAGAAAACAATGCCGCTGATTAATCATTCGCGCGGGCACGCAACGCATACATAAATAATTAAATGAAGAGTCCAAGGCAGGTGCACTCACTGATTCTTGCAGATAATTTGCCTAACTGGTTCTTAGGCTGACATATTATTTTACCACGTCACTTGGGTAGTTACGACTATATTTCGTCGAGCGACGACCATTGCTGGCTTTGTATGGATTTTTTTGATACAGGAGGGTATAATCGGGTAATGTATGGCAGGTTTTAGTGTAAAGTGAAGTTTTAAGTAAATAAACTGATGCATGCCGGTCAGCAGCATCATCCATGCGTCTGGCTGATAACATTAAGCCCGATTGACTGCAGACATGTCTAATGGAATGTATAGTATAACTATTATAACTTTGCCTCCATAACTCCTTTCGTAAGTGAACATAGTACGAGTAATCTCATTTTTTAATTAGATATCAAGATTGAGAAGCGATTGTCAGACGATGCCGCATTGTGTCAGAACTTTGGCAAAAATGTAAGTGCGTGTACAGTGGCGAAAGAAGAAATTTTCCAAAAGGAAATCCGACTTATAGGTTCTTATGCAAAAATGCGGTCTAGAAATCTTCTAATGGGAATTAGGTGTTACATTAATTAGGGAGGAAGCCGGCAAAATCGAGTTATATAAACCCTTTACCACTAGCTTCTAATGCTCTCGTACAGAGTCATAATAGAAAGCTATAGTATGAAAAATATGTTACCAATCCACACTAGAATGAAGGGGCAGTAGCAAATATACAAAATCCTTATATTCTACCATTAAAATTAGACTATTTTCGGATTCTATCGCAGTTTTAATATTTTACTTTTCTCCCGACGTTTCGAAGACTGCAACCTCCATATTCTACCACAAGATCATCAAATCCATTTCGCAATGCTCGACGCAAGTCAACCGCCATTCCAACCATTAAATTGTTATGATAATTATATATACAAAGAACATGTAGGCAGGTTTTCAGTTTTACTGGAAACTTGATTTTTTTGTTGTCATTCCCGCATAGTGCGACAAGATCAACAGATAACATAATAATTTGCATAAAGTTAACATTTCACTTGCAGCAAGCCGGTCTTATATTGTCATAAGAGTAATACCATCCGCTTAATGTGCTAAATGCAGTTGAAATGCACATAAAAGATAGCGTAATTGTGAAGTCATTGTTCCTTGCTGTTGAATGTAATTTTATTTCCAGTGATCTAGATGAATCGTGACTGTTTTTATATTTTCCTTAATTTAAAATTTTAACGAAGTTACCCTTACAAAGTGAGGCAATTGTTTCGTCTATAATTAGTTCTCGGTTATCGCACTGTGAATTATCGCTTGCTTTAACGGTGAAGAAAACCATCGTGAGGAAACCTGCATACCTGAGAAATTCTTTATAGGAATTTTTGAGGGTGTATGAAGTTTACCAATCCGCACTGGACCAGCGTGGTGGACTACGGCCTAATCCCTCTCAGTAGTAGAGGAGGCCCGTGCCCAACAGTGGGACAATATATAATACAGGGCTGATATTATTATTATTATTATATTATTATATCGCACTTAAAGAGAACTTAATGCATTTCAAAATTAAAAGATTGTTAAAAAGAGGTCTGCATATTTTAATATTCAGTTTATTAATGGATTTTTCAAAATATATTCTGTTCATTAATTTCGGTAGAAACCTCTACAAAACAACCATACAAGTTCAATTTTCGTGTGCAACAATGTTGCTTATCGATGTCGAGAATCAATTCCCTTCCACACCTTACAAGTACACGTAATATTGGATATTTAAGTGACATTTTTGGTAAAATATTTAGGCCTAAAATATTAAAAAATGTGTTTAATCTATAGTAACTTTAACTTGCTGTTAAGATGAACTAATGTTCATCCTATCACCATCTTATTACTCTTATCAAATACTGACAAATAAAAATACTTAGTGAAATCACAAATGAAAATATTTATTGGTATCACAATAAAGCCGCGTCTACAATAATTTCCTTTCAACACCCACCAGACCAAACAGCTTAATCTAAGACATAAAACAAACTTCAGTGTGTACATCCCATTATATAGACAATGGACTTATAGCTAAGTGTGGGGCAGCGAAGGGCAGACCAATATTGCAAGACAATAGCCAATTAACGCTACACACAATTAAATCAGACTGAGTCGCTGTTACAAAAAAAAAGGCGTGCTCGGGATGGATTTTATAGAGTTGATGATAGCAAGTTTCTAGATAAAGGAGAGTGGCGATTATTTGACTCATCATATTAAGACTGCCTCGGTGGCGTAGTTGTATTGCATGTCCGGTACAATAGCGCTCTGAGCTCCTTGGTTCGAATCCCGGTCGGGCAAAGTGATATTTGGGTTTTTCTGCTCAGTATCAGCCCGGAGTCTGGAATTTGTGCCCGATATGGCGATAGGCTGGCCCCCTATCACATCATGGGACGGAACATACTTGGCGAAAAGTGGGTACCCTAGTCGCGCCTCTGCATACCCCTTCGTGGATAAATGCGTGATGTTATGTATGTATCATATTAAGGAAAATTCTGAGTATAAGGTATGACACCAACGATTTAAAAATGACC
>NW_023593249.1:0-3914 GCF_014839805.1 Manduca sexta
TTTTACATATATCTCCTTGTTCATACGTGTGTGTTTTCTCGGAAAGGTATGCAAGTTCTTTGAGATATAGTATTGAATGTGGTTTTAATATTAAAGAGAATGGACTATACAAAATTTTCATATAATGAAATACGTATATTTATTATATTTTATTAATACAAATGCTGCATTCTATATTATTTAATAAATATTATATTACCTTATTCTTTTGTTTTGTGATTTACTTTAATTATAACTACTCTAAGGGTTAGGAATTTATGTAAAGTGCCTCCATAACCTTTTAAAAATAATTTTAAAATGCCTTAAATACGATAATTCATTTACAAGTAATATTATTTTCCATTCTCCCAATCAAAACATCCTCAAGTTCAAAGACGATACTCTCTATACACAAAACAACAGCCTAAAATATCCCTTATGTGACAAACATGATTTTTTTTTTATTTTATTTTATTTTTAATTTTTATTAAATATCTTTTTTAATTCACTGCATTACTCTCTTTTTCTTTCTCGTTTTTATATCCATCCCATGGTTGTCTGGAAGACATTGCCTAGAGCAATAAGACCGCCATTTGTGCATGTGCCTTATGTCTGTTTTTCTTATTTGTATTATTTATTCTGTTTTGTACAATAAAGAGTATAAATAAATAAATAATTACCACTGGTATGATCCTGGGCATGGACTCCTGCATCTTGCTTTTGTTCATCTGATACTGCTTATCCAACACCTTAACTACCACGAACTCCCCAAGGGCAGCGAAGACGAACATCATGCATCCAGCCATCCAGAGATCCAGGGCCTGGTTTCAAGATGTACATTTTAGGATGTATGAAATAAAGCCATAGTAGTAAGATTCGACGTGACGCATTTTAGGTTTTGGGATACCCGCATCTAGTAAGACAGAAGAATAGTTTAATTCTTCAGGTCAATAATATATTTTGGATTACAGTTTTCCATCAGGCCCAGTGAATGTACTGTGACTTAATGTCTTTTTATTGTGAAGAAAGATGATGAAGGGTGAAATATTTATAGTATTCTTGGTGTTGGTCACTGCATCGCCTGTGTGAAAAGCGTGTACTGCTACAAAAAAATATAAAACAATGTACCACGCTAGCGACATATATTAAAAATCGAATTTAATAGTTTCATTACTTCCCATAGGAACAAACTATCTGGATAAAAAGTAATAATATCTGTTTAGAACATGGTCTACCGTATGTTAAATTTCACCCAAATCCGTTCAACTGTTTAAGCGTTTATTTGAACAAACATCCGCATTTATTATTAAGATTAGTATTTATGACAGCATATCATCAGCTGAAACATGTCCTAGACTATCGTCAATTAAATTGTACCCTCAAAATACTCACTTTTACATACGCTACTGGTGGTATATCAGCTCGCAGTCCTGTGAACATGGTGACCAGCGTCAACATGCAGGTAACAAGCAGGTAACTCTTCCAGGTATAGCGTCCAGGTCAAGCCAGAAACTGAACCAGGACAGCATCACGACAAGGGAGGACGGAGCGAAGGTCTGGATGAGATGGTGGCCGATCTGACGCTCAAATCTAAAGTATACTACTAATCTTGAGTAGTTACCTGCAAATAATGAATTATATATTTTAAGTCCTAGATTTAAAGATGTGTGGCTTATTCAAAACTGATGAGTTCATATAAGATAACTAATATCCAAGCAAAAGATCAATTAGCAAATGGATTCCCAGATAGTTCTGAATGCCTATTAGCAACGGTGCTATATACCTAACCTACTTTTTGTGATAATTTACCATTTTGCTGGTGGTAGTATATATTTTAAATCCACCCGGCTAGCGACCACCGTACACAAGGTGTTAAATCCCGCTATGGCCTACGTAAGTGTGTCACGTTCTAGCATCAATCTATATATATCCGGTTCTAACAAGTCAACATACTTGTGTCGACTGTCGAGGGGTAATCATCTCTCGTCAGTTGACACTCTATTGGACCCCACTCCACTTACCATCAGGTGCAATGGAGTCACTTTGACGTGCCTTTATTAAAAAACAAAAAAATAACAAATTCGCTGTGCAAACATTTTTTTAAGCGCTAATTGATAATAATAATAATAATAATATCAGCCCTGTATTATATACTTGCCCACTGCTGAGCACGGGCCTCCTCTACTACTGAGAGGGACTGATTGATGTGTTATTAAAAATGATATCGATGCCTGAGCAGAAAACTTTAAGTGGAAACTGTTGTTATACCTACACTGGCAATAAACAAAGGTTCGGGACGCTAATGTATCAAAAACAAATATATCTGCACATGTATGCGGACTAGTGATGTTTATGAAAATTATCGATATCTTAAACGTTTATTTGGCAATGGAGAGTGAGTATGTTATTATGTTTATTACTCCAGTTGCATCTATAGTTTTAAACAATAAACAGGTCATTAATGAAATGACAATATTTATTCTTTTGCTACTAGTGAAACCGGCTCTGAAAATACCTTGTAGAAAAAAAAAACTGTAAAAGTTTTTTTTAATGTAGGTAGAGGAAAATCGAATGGCAAATAACAAAAAAATCTAATGGCAAATATTAATGTTTTTTATTTATTATATTATACCAATATATAGAAGTTAATGTTTGCGAAAATATTTGAATGTAAGTCACCTTACCACACATTCATTTGTATAAAATCTTAACTGACTCCCTTCTAGCCGAATTTGGCCACGGCGGCCAATTTCAGTGGAGATCAACCAGGTACGCAGAAGATATTATAGTGCAATAAAAGCCAATCTCAATTATTCTTGGTCTGACCCGGAGTTGGACACCTAAAACCTGAGCACGGCAGTCATACGCTAATCACGAACGCATTATAACTACGTCACCGAGGAAGTCTTAATAAAAATTACTAGTAAGCGAAATCGTGTTATAAGACTAATTTTATCGTAAGGCGAAAATTCTACAATCATACTTTCATTATAGTAAAACATTCACATGAAAGTCTGGAGAAAAAAATAATACACAAAAATTTTACACCTTGGACAGAAATATTTTTTTAATTATACATAAAAATCCTTTTCTAATCTTCTTTAGTTTTTCACCTGATTCAAAGGATTTTATTTTGTGCTAAACATTGAGTAACGAATTTTTTTATAAACATAAAAATAAACTTAGACCTCAGTTACAACACTAGTACTCACTAAAGGGACGTTAAATGTGCCTACAGGACGTGTCTGCAGACCTCTGAGACAAGATAACAAGATTACTACAGGCACGTAATGCCACAAAAGGTTTTATTGAATCTACATTACACAAAAAATGAAGTAGAAATTTCGGAAAATATTTTATTTAGTGTTCATTTGGTATAAATCAGAATGGGAGAAAGGAGGAAAGACCTCCTTTACGGCAGAAGTTTAGGAAATAAGTACTACAAATGCGAAAGCCTATTTTCTATTAAGTACTGCAGTATGGTTAAAATTTCATATCTAGGTATTTTATAGGAACGTGACTTTAAGAAATTAATTCTGGGATAAAACAGACAGGCGGAGTTGAGAAAAAAGGTATCCGATAATGTATTGATTCCAAAGTATAATATGTTGTCTTAAATTTCACCGAAACAAAGAGAAATAACAAGTTCTTAAGTTAAGCCACTCCGTGCGAAGTGACAGCATTATCCACTTTGTCGACAACAAAAGCTTTTAAGGATTAATATTGTTAAACCTACTATTAGACACACACGTTACGGCTTTATCCCCAAAAGGGTAGGCAGAAGTACCTCCAGAACTTTTTACGACCGAATTTTTTCTCTCTGCGTGCTTTATCCTCTAAATGATAAGGTGACCCTATAACCATATCAGGAACAAATTTCAGGCCTGATACTGAGCAGAAGAATTCAGTAGCACTTTGCACGGATTCTAGGATCC
>NW_023593250.1:0-20005 GCF_014839805.1 Manduca sexta
CGTCTCTCGTCAATCGACATTCTATCGGATCCCACTCCACTTACCATCAGGTACAGTGGTATCATTGAGCTGTGCGCGTATAAAATATCGAATATATTCACAATTGTTTTTTATTGCTTTGAATGACGAGACGAGCTTGCCGTTCGCCTGATGGTAAGCGATACGACCGCCCAAAAACAGTAGAAACACCATCCAACACTTTGAATTACTAATTATACTTGTTTGGTATTCCACTGCGCTCGCCATCCTGAGACATGAGATGTTAAGTCTCATTATGTCCCGTACTTATATTGGCTATAATGTCCTTCTAACCGGAACACAACAATGACTACACACTGGTGCTTGGTGGCAGAAATAAACATTGCGATAACACCTACCCAGGCGGCCACTCACATATGAGAGACCTACCACGAGCAAAACATACTAAACAAAAAACTTAACATTTATAACATTAACTACTCAAAATGCCAGTTAAGTTGCCATTTGTACAAATGTAACGTCTGACAGATGGCTGTTACTATTAACCCGTATCTAAAGGAGACGGGCGAGGTCAAATCTGTACGCCAACAAATTACTTGGGTACTTACTTGTCCTATTACTTAAAGATTTGTCAACTTGTCATTTGTTATCTTGTTAAGTACATTGCTGTTCTGTTTCATTTTTGTTGAGCAATTTGTTTGGAAAGAAATTATTTTAACGGTAGTTTAGTTTTATTGCCCAAGCGGCGATAGTGTAGTTGCGTGTGGATCGGCCTGCTAAAACGAATGTCCGCAGGTTCAAATCCCAAGGGTCAACAATTCTGACTTTTCTAAAAAAAAAATGTGTTTATTCTTTATGAATTATCACTTGCTTTAACAGTGAAGGAAAAAATCGTAAGGAAACCTGTATAACTGAGAAGCTCTCTATAAGAATTTTGAGGGTATGTGAAGTCTACGAATCCGCACTAGGCCAGCGTGGTGGACTAAGGCCTAGTCCGTCTCAGTAGTAGAGGAAGCCCGTGCCCAACACTGGGACCATATATAATACAGGGCTGATATTATTATTATAAGCCAACATACGAATGGGATAACTGATCAATGTTTTCCGAAAGCCAAAAATACCCAAAATTTTAAAAGAAATGGATGTTAATTGTTTGTTCATCTACACTGAAGGAAGGAAAATAGGTATTAGTATAGGGAGTTGTTTGAGCTTTTGGTACATATACCATTATTAACAACATATTGTTAATTACTAAACAAGTTATAATTAGCCATCGGAATGGAAATCCACGTTTTAGGTTATGTAAATTAACACCACGAATTTAAGAGCTAAACCAATCTCACATTTAAGTATAATCTTAAGTAGATATTTAAGGTTTGAACAATTTAATAAAAAAGCCTAAGCCATTTGAGCGCGTCTCGTCAGCTAAGTCGGGACTCACTGTCAAAATCTGTCACAAACTATGTCTTCGATGGTATATATTTTATATCCGCTTAAATAGCTACCACCGTACACACGGTGTTAATCCGCCGTAGTAGCCCACATAAGTGTGTCGCGTTCCGAGATCAGCTTGTGTATATCCGGTTCGAACAGGCCGGCACAATTGTGTCGACTGCCGAGGGGTAATCATCTCTCGTCAGTCCATGTTCATTGGACCCTACTCCACTTACCATCAGATGCTATGGGGCAATTCGCAGTGCTCGTATGAAAAAACAGCGACTTACAATATACATGATTTGAGTATTGTTATTAGGTGATTATTATATACGACTATCTTAAGATGCTCATTTTAACTTGACAGCGTCTCAGCCGATATCACACTTGAGAGCGAAAATGAGAATACGGACATTTACACGGCCTTTATAAATAATATAATCTATATAGCGACTAACCTAGCTACATCTTTATTCTTAGGGTCTTACTGAATATATCGATATAAACACCTATATATAACAAATATATCACACATTTATTCCGAAGGGGTATGCAGAGGCGCAACCAGGGCATCTACTTTTCGAAGTGTGTTCCGTCCCATGGTGTGATAGGGGGCGGCCTATAGCTCGGGCACAAATTCCAAACTCTAGGCTGACACTGAGCATAAAACCTATATATCACTTTAACTATATAAGTAGGTACTAATATATTTCAAAATAGTCGTTGATATTTGAGAAGCTCCTAAATTGTCCGGTCAGATATTCCTAGAGGCAAATAGCGTGATCGATCGGCAGTTATTTTAGTTTGCGCTGTCCCAACTATAAATATGATGTATCTTTTACATTGAACGAAGATGTTTGAAGCTAAAGTGCTTTTGAGATATATATTTTACAGTATGTTTAGGTAATGCTGATATTTTAAAGTTACGTGTGTAGTTAATAATATTAAATAAAAATAATATTAAAATTCTAAGGTTTGCGCCCTTCTCACGGGCCATACGATTGCTTAACACTATATCTCAGAACTTGGATATATTTATATGTAACCTGTCAGAATTCACTGAAATGGCTCATAAATGTATTGAAATAAATTGTTAAAATTAAATCTGTATAACATCGCATTAGTTTCAACTGTTATAGTGTTATAATATATGTATAAAAAATAAAAATAAAAAATAAAAATAAATAACTATAAATTAACGTTAAAGTAGTTCTAACTTCTAAGTACCTCTTCCAACAGCAAAGGGGCCAAGAGTGCTGGAAAGTTACTTCTGCCTGGGTTTTAAACCTTAGACAGAGTTTTCAGTCACTTCCATTTGTCAATTATTTATTATTTTCTAGAATTCTTTGCGTTTATTTCGATTGTAAAAATATTTATAAAGTTTATTTATTAGTATATTGTTTTCAATTATTTAATGCAGCGGTCGGCAACCTTTTGGTAGGCAAGGCCCACAAGGTGGCAAAATTAACTAAAGTCGGGCCATACGTATAACATTAAACCTAAAACCCTGCCTTAGATGCGCTTATTCTTAAATTAATACATTTATTTAGATGTTTAAGCTTTATTACAAAACAATCACGGGCCACAAACAGAACGTTTTGCCGACCGCTGATTTAGTATCATTTCGCTTTAACGGTGAAGGAAATCTACGTACCCAAGAATTCGCCAACAATTTCAAAGGTTTCTATAATCAGTCAACCACTCCAGCATAAGGTCTAATCCCTCTAAATAAAGGCCGGTGCTCAGCAGTAGGCAGTATATAACACAGATGTATTATGTAATAATTTAACTGGGGTAAAATAGTACTACACTATTCTTTGTGGGTTTTCATTAGCAGTGATGAGCTCCTATCGAGTAATAAAATTGCTCATTGGCTATAAAAATCACACGTCTATCAGTTACTTGCCATACTACCATCTACTATCCTTTGTCAGATTGACCTTTGAATTAAAGACGGTTCTAGGAAAGAATAGTAGTGATCCCTTTTATCTACATGTAAATATCATGTCTATATATAACTGGCATATACTGGTGAGTAAAAATTTTTTTTAGTATAGGCTAGAAACAAACATGCGCATGAATAAAAAAAATAAGTATTCGCATCAATTAACGTTCAAGTATCTTTCTATAGTTATTTGACAGCACTATATATTAAAAATATACTTTTTTGCCATTCGAACTAGACAAATTGACCTCAATAAAACTAATGGTAAGTGGGTGGCGTCAAATAGAATGTCGACGTAATGTAAATAGTATAGCAAAAATAATGTAATTGAATCTTTTAATTTACTACGTTTAAGTTCAAAATGCCTCAATCAATAACTTCATTCCACCACTCAATTGACTCTGTTCATTAAAAGATATTTTAACAATTTGTAACCATCGTAATAAAAAAGATTATGATAATAAGGAACATTAAAAAGTTTCCGTGAATGATCTTCAAAAGATATTTCTCATAAAATTTGCCGGGGAAGTCGAATAAATGTAAGAAAGGTCAGAACTTCATTTTCGGAATAATTTTGCGAAATTCCTGGTTTCCTTAACGTTTTATAGTATCCAAAATAGCTCGAGGTTAGAATGGGTTGTTCTGACGAACTTTGATTTGAAGCCAGATCATATTTAATGTTGTGATGGAGATTCTTAATTCATTTATAAATAAATATGTAGAAAAGTCCCTGTACTTATTATAATAATGTATAAAATCAAAGGCACTGTGTACTTTGACGAGACTAGCGTCGTAATTATCTTCTTTTTTACCTGTAACATGACCCTACTGTTCGTGATTGAAGTGGGGTCCAATAGAATGGCGACTGACGAGAGTTGATTATTATTGTCTCTATTACTATTCATAAGAAACAACTATAGTTAAAATAACAGCATCATCAGTCCATCAGCGGATTTCCTTAAATTCTAAATGACTTATATGTTAACGTAAGACTTGGTCTCTCTGTAAACAAAATTCTATCTAAAGGCATTGGGGTGTTTATGTGTTAAGTTTTACAACCATCCAACATCATCAAACTTTCGCGTTTATGGTAGGAAATAGGATAACCTCATCCAACTCCAAATTCTAATGAAGCAATAATCACATTTGCAATACAACCAGGAAATAGTACAACCCAAACCCAAATTCTAATGAAGGAATAACACGACTTAGCAGTCGAGACCGTACCAAAACTCCAAACTCGTTAACCTTGACCGCATTTTAAACGGATATCCGAAGTTTACTAATAATCGCGATCGAACCGAGTCAGCTACACTGAGTTTCTGTTCAATGAACGAATGCTAGATTCCACAGTATCTGGGATATGGCCTCGAAAATTCCACCTTTTAAAATTAAGTGTCAGTAATAATATCGCGAGGAAACTGCATAGCTGGCAGAGGGGATTGCCTCGGTGGCTTAGTTGCTGCATGCCCGGTTCGGCAGTACTCTGAGGTCCTGGGTTTGAATTCAGGGTGGGGCAACGTGATATTTGGGTTTTTCTGCTCAGTATCAACACGGACTCTGGAATTTGTGCCCGATATGGCGATAGGCTCGCCCCCTATCACGTCATGGGACGGAATAAACTTGGTGAAAAGTGGGTAACCCTTCGGGGTTAAATGCGTGATGAGTGTGTAACTGCGTAGCTGAAAATCGTTCATGATTAGGATACCTACAAGAAGGCGCGCTTACGGAAGCTTCGCACGGTGGCTTGTAGGAGCTTATTTACGAGCTTATCCGCCTGCGGTCTTGCGTCGTTTTTTTCGTCTGGTCATGGCGTCGTTTGGGGCAGTCACTGAATGTGGCTGAATATCACACACATCAAAAAGTGGTGGGGCGCGTCTTCGTAGATGAAATGACCTGTAGACGTGGGCATCCTGTACAAGTCCAAGGGTATAAATCTATCACGCTTTGAGTTACTACGAAGTGTCAGTAGGGTTCAAAGTTGCGTAATCAATCAAGGTAGCCTTTGTAAATAAGGTCGATATTCCCACACCGTTCATGTAAACAGTTTACTCAATGTTCCTTCCGCTTTGCAAACAATGAATACTTTAAAAAGTTTTGATACGAGGTCTTCATAGTCGGTTCACTCTCGTTATTCGGTGTACCACTTAAAAAGGGGTTTTAAAACTACCCTCCAACTAAATTTAGGTAGTAAAAAGTTTCGTAGTTGCATCAGGAGTTGTAATGGAGCTCTGGTAATTTCCAAGCGGTGAGTTAATGCAAATTGCGCTAGTGACGAGAATTTGGACTCAAAGTTCAATTTTTGTTGGAATGGGTCAAGGGTTAACGTATTGGTAATTATTAGGTTCTACACAGATGTAAACTGTGGGAAAACTGTTGTTGCTTGAGCGACTTAAACTATACAGTTTCATAATATTGCAGTGGTTCATAGCAACAAGGTAATAAAGTGTGCACGGGGCCTAATATAGACAATAGCAGAAAAGAACAAACAACTTTTTAAGGCAAATGTTGTTTTCTGATATTAAACGATGACTTACTATCCATGAAGAATCAATGCCCAAAGAATTATGAACTATCAATAAGTATAGGAGTTTCTTTAGGTGAGGCTTATGTTCACCAGTCGCCTTCTTGTTTCTGATGATGAATAAAATTAGCTCTGTCAAGGTAGCAGTAGTAACTTAGCAGAATTAAACCAAATATATTTTAGAATTTGTTGCTAATTTGTTGCTAATTAGTTACCACTATTTCGATTTTGTTGCTCCAGCCGTTTAGAAAAAACCGGTCACTGCTATCATGATATCAAGCTAGCATGGACCATAACGAAACTTATACTTATATGATCAGACGTAATGTAGGAATTTGTTGCTAATTTGTTGCTCATTAGTTACCACTATTTCGATTTTTTGCTCAAGCCGTTTAGAAAAAGCTACCACTGCTATCTTGATATCAAGCTAGCATGGACCCTCACGAAACTTATACTTATTTGATCAGACGTAATGTAGGAATTTGTTGCTAATTTGTTGCTAATTAGTTACCATTATTTCGATTTTGTTGCTCCAGCCGTTTAGAAAAAACCGGTCACTGCTATCATGATATCAGCTAGCATGGACCATAACGAAACTTATACTTATATGATCAGACGTAATGTAGGAATTTGTTGCTAATTTGTTGCTCATTAGTTACCACTATTTCGATTTTTTGCTCCAGCCGTTTAGAAAAAAGCTACTACTGCTATCTTGATATCAAGCTAGCATGGACCCTTACGAATCTTATACTTATTTGATCAGACGTAATGTAGGAATTTGTTGCTAATTTGTTGCTAATTAGTTACCACTATTTCGATTTCTTTGCTCAAGCCGTTTAGAAAAAAAAGCTGCCACTGCTATCTTGATATCAAGCTAGCATGGACCCTCACGAAACTTATACTTATTTGATCAGACGTAATGTAGGAATTTGTTGCTAATTTGTTGCTAATTAGTTACCACTATTTCGATTTTTTGCTCAAGCCGTTTAGAAAAAGCTACCACTGCTATCTTGATATCAAGCTAGCATGGACACTCACGAAACTTATACTTATTTGATAAGTCGTAATGTAGGAATTTGTTGCTAATTAGTTACCACAATAAGGATTATGTTGCTCGAGCTGTTTTGAAAATAAAAATAATTTAATAATATAAAAATAAATAAACGGCCTTCAAAAACCACTCAAAACCAAAAAATAATTTCACATAACAGGTATATACTGGATACGAATTTTGGAGTCGGTGTCTAATTAAAATTGCTGGTTAATCTAGATGGACTTGTACTATAAAATATACTGTCTCGATGGCGTAGTTATGTTTCACTTACAATACGACTATCGCGCTGAAATGTTACACCTTTGCCTACCCCTGAAAGGGAAAAGGTGTGATGCTATACATATGTATGTAAGAAGTAGATTCAAGCAAACTTAAATCAAAAACACAACTGATAATATTTCGATCACAGTACAGCTATCGCGCTGTGGTGTTACACTTCTGTCTATCCCTTAAAAGGGATAAAGGTGTGATGCTATAATATATATTATGCATGTATGTATGTATGATCTATGTCAAAATATGAAATGTAAAACAACAAAATTATGTTTGTAAATGTAGGCGTATGCACGCTGTACACTGTTTCATAATTTTTATAAATGTTTTAGTATTATTGTTTTTTTCGTTAATTTTTAGTTGTTGTTAAATACTTTTAGGTGGATTTTCTCCGCACTTTTACGGTGATGAGCGTATATAAGCTTATATAATTAATCAGACTTTGTATACAAAAGACTTATTAAAAAAAATATATATTTAAAAATAATATTATAAAAGATTCAATGGACAATTGATGACAAAAAATAAAGCCTGGAGTTTCTTTCTGCCTTTCTTCTTCGGGTAGTTATCGCTTAGGTAGCTAGTGAAAGGCTGGTAGGTTAGCTAGGTTAGGGCTTTTATTGTCCTCACCGATGAGGATCACGACGCGTTTCTCCCTTATTATTTATTTAAAATAACATATATACATCATTTTATTTCTTCTTTCCTGCCAGCCCGAGCTGGCTTCTTTGTTACTATACTTTTCATTAACTTTATTACCTATATAAATTGTTTTTGACCTGTTTGAAGTTGGCAAGTGAGTTTAAAATTATACTAGGTCAGTACCGGATTGTACCGTTTTTATTTTGTTTGTACCTTATAGGGACAAGAGATATGGTGTACTGAGAGTTTTGTCAATCACCGCCTTGTGTAGTAACATAAACTCGCGGCATTTTCAAATCAACCATCATTTTAATGATTTTATAGCTGAAAGAAGACGACTGAAGACGGAAGACGCCCCTCAGAGGTACAATCCCTCTCTAACATGGTACAATCCGAAACAAGGGAGTACAAACGATGGAAATCCGCGAAATACGTAGTAAATGATTACTTTTTTTAAAAATTACAGCCATTTTCAAATGAATAATTAATATGATGATTTTATTGCTGAATATCATGGAAGAATATGTCACTCAGAGGTACAATCCCTCTGTAATATAATACAATCCGAAACAAGGGAGTACAAACGATGGAAATCCGCGAAATACGTAGAAAATGATTATTTTCTTCCAAGTACGGCCTTTTTTAATATATATCATGATTGTGATGATTTTATGCCTGAATGTGATGGACGAATACGTCTCTCAGAGGTACAATCCCTCTCTAACATAGTTCAATCCGAAACGAGGAGTACAAATGACGGAAATGCACGAAATTTGTAGAAAATTATTATTTTCTTCCAAGTACGGCTATTTTTAAATAAATCATCATTGTGATGATTTTATAGCTGAATGTGATAGATGAATACGTCCCTCAGAGGAACAATCCCTCTGTAATATAGTACAATCCGAAACGAGGGAGTACAAACGATAGAAATCCACGAAATACGTAGAAAATGATTATTTTTTAAATTACAGCCATTTTCAAATGAATAATTAATGTGATGATTTTATTGCTGAATATCATGGAAGAATATGTCACTCAGAGGTACTATCCCTCTGTAATATAATACAATCCGAAACAAGGGAGTACAAACGATGGAAATCCACGAAATACGTAGAAAATGATTATTTTCTTCCAAGTACGGCCATTTTCAAATGAATAATTAATATGATGATTTTATTGCTGAATATCATGGAAGAATATGTCACTCAGAGGTACTATCCCTCTGTAATATAATACAATCCGAAACAAGGGAGTACAAACGATGGAAATCCACGAAATACGTAGAAAATGATTATTTTCTTCCAAGTACGGCCATTTTCAAATGAATAATTAATATGATGATTTTATTGCTGAATATCATGGAAGAATATGTCACTCAGAGGTACTATCCCTCTGTAATATAATACAATCCGAAACAAGGGAGTACAAACGATGGAAATCCGCGAAATACGTAGAAAATGATTATTTTTTAAAAAATTACAGCCATTTTCAAATGAATAATTAATATGATGATTTTATTGCTGAATATCATGGAAGAATATGTCACTCAGAGGTACAATCCCTCTGTAATATAATACAATCCGAAACAAGGGAGTACAAACGATGGAAATCCGCGAAATACGTAGAAAATGATTATTTTCTTCCAAGTACGGCCTTTTAAAAAATCATCATTGTGATGATTTTATGCCTGAATATGATGGACGAATACGTCTCTCAGAGGTACAATCCTCTCTAACATAGTTCAATCCGAAACGAGGGAGTACAAATGACGGAAATGCACGAAATTTGTAGAAAATTATTATTTTCTTCCAAGTACGGCTATTTTTAAATAAATCATCATTGTGATGATTTTATAGCTGAATGTGATAGATGAATACGTCCCTCAGAGGAACAATCCCTCTGTAATATAGTACAATCCGAAACGAGGGAGTACAAACGATAGAAATCCACGAAATACGTAGAAAATGATTAATTTTTTTAAATTACAGCCATTTTCAAATGAATAATTAATGTGATGATTTTATTGCTGAATATCATGGAAGAATATGTCACTCAGAGGTACTATCCCTCTGTAATATAATACAATCCGAAACAAGGGAGTACAAACGATGGAAATCCACGAAATACGTAGAAAATGATTATTTTCTTCCAAGTACGGCCATTTTCAAATGAATAATTAATATGATGATTTTATTGCTGAATATCATGGAAGAATATGTCACTCAGAGGTACTATCCCTCTGTAATATAATACAATCCGAAACAAGGGAGTACAAACGATGGAAATCCACGAAATACGTAGAAAATGATTATTTTCTTCCAAGTACGGCCATTTTCAAATGAATAATTAATATGATGATTTTATTGCTGAATATCATGGAAGAATATGTCACTCAGAGGTACTATCCCTCTGTAATATAATACAATCCGAAACAAGGGAGTACAAACGATGGAAATCCACGAAATACGTAGAAAATGATTATTTTCTTCCAAGTACGGCCTTTTTTAAAAAAATCATCATTGTGATGATTTTATACCGGAATATTATGGACGAATATGTCCCTCAGAGGTACAATCCTTCTGTAACATAGTACAATCCGAAACGGAAAGTACAAATGATGGAAATCCACAAAATACTTAGAAAATTATTATTTTTTAACAAAGTACAGCCATTTTCAAATGAATAATTAATATGATGATTTTATTACTGAATATCATGGAAGAATATGTCACTCAGAGGTACAATCCCTTTGTAATATAGTACAATCCGAAACAAGGGAATACAAACGATGGAAATCCGCGAAATACGTAGAAAATGATTATTTTTTTAAAAATTACAGCCATTTTCAAATGAATAATTAATATGATGATTTTATTGCTGAATATCATGGAAGAATATGTCACTCAGAGGTACAATCCCTCTGTAATATAATACAATCCGAAACAAGGGAGTACAAACGATGGAAATCCGCGAAATACGTAGAAAATGATTATTTTCTTCCAAGTACGGCCATTTTCAAATGAATAATCATTGTGATGATTTTATAGCTGAATTCGATGGATGAATACGTTCCTCAGAGGTACAATCCCTCTGTAACATAGTACAATCCGAAACGGGAAAGTACAAACGATGGAAATCCACGAAATACTTAGAAAATTATATTTTTTTAAAAAAGTACAGCCATTTTCAAATGAATAATTAATATGATGATTTGATTGCTAAATATCATGGAAGAATATGTCACTTAGAGGTAAAATCCCTCTGTAACATAGTATAATCCGAAACGAGGGAGTACAAACGATGAAAATCCACGAAATACGTAGAAAATGATTATTTTCTTCCAAGTACGGCCATTTTCAAATGAATAATTAATGTGATGATTTTATAGCTGAATGTGATGGAAGAATACGTCCCTAAGAGGTATCATTTCTCTGTAACATAGTACAATCCGAAACCACGAAGTACAAATGACGGAAATGCACGAAATTCGTAGAAAATTATTATTTTCTTCCAAGTACGGCCATTTTTAAATAAATCATCATTGTAATGATTTTATAGCTGAATATGATGGACGAATACGTCCCTCAGAGGTGCAATCCCTCTCTAACATAGTACAAGCCGAAACAAGGGAGTACAAACGATGGAAATCCACGAAATTCGATCAAATTTATAATTTTTTGAAAAGGTAGAGCCATTTTCTAATGAATCATCATTATGATAATTTAATAGCTGAATATGATAGAGGCAAACATTCTTCATAGGTACAATTCCTCTTAAATATACTACAATTTGAAATAAGGGAGTAAAACGAAGGAAATCCACGAAATACGTTGAAATTTATATTTTTTTGTTTTATCCTAGTGCGAAATGCAAGGGTCAACTGATCTTAATATGTATTCCTTGGGAATTTAAAAATTTTACGATACCATAAAACCCAATAACTAGGCAATAGACAAAAAATCAACTGAAATAATATTTATAATGAGTGGCATAAAACACGTGCGCTTCTTTACCCACTTAGTGACTTTAAGGTATAATAAAACAAAAGGTTATTAATTAAGGTTACAAAAATAATTTATATTTTTTATTACTTTACGCAGCCATTGCTCTTTGGTTCTTGGTTAAATTTATGACATTTGCGCAAACTTTTTACAAGCGTTAATACAAATAGTGGTATGCATTGTTAAGTAATTATTTGTAATTAAAATAATACAAAGAGTTTTTTTTCTTGAACTGTTAACTATTTCTATCTCTAGATTTTTATATGTACCTGTGTCTTGTTCCCAAACTGGTAAGTTGTATAAAGCCAAACTTTTCCAGATAAACTCAAAATTATATAATTATGCCTATTTTCAAAGGAGGCGATAAGACAAACCCTGGCAACTAACGGTCAATTGCAGTATTGCCGGTCCTTCAAAAATACTTGAAATAATACCCTATGAACGCTTAAACAAGGTATTAACAAAATAGCTTCCGTTTAGGGCAGGACATCTGTCGGAACCGCTAGTAGCAATTAAAATAAATTCAAATATAACTTTCCAAACCAAAAAACAACACGAATAAAAAATACTTCTAGTAAAAAAATTCTGCCTGCAGAATGCATTAATATAAAGGATCACCAAACGTGTAACATAGTACTAACAGTCATCAAAGCAACGGATAGTTTCCTTTATTTTTTAATCCTAATTAAAAGTTACTCAACGTTTTGCGCAAATGTCATAATTTTTACCAAGAACCAAAGAGCAACAGCAGCGTAAAGTAATAGAAAAATATAAATATTTTTGTAACCTTAATTAATAACCTTTTGTTTTATTATTGATTTTTTACTTTTTGTTGTTGTATAGTGTTTGTTTTTGTTATCATTTTGACTTTATTTGCGTTCTTATTACACTTCCCATACACAAATTTTAATATCAGTTTATTTTTTCAAATCCAGTGTGGACGACTGCTCAAATAAAATTACCAAAAATGAGCAAAAAATACATATATTTGTACATATCAAAAAGCGCAATGGTATCAATAACAAGCTTCTGAAGCACCATAAATATTACGTCATACATTAGCGAACCTTCATAGTCGGGACTATCATCCACACATGACAGCGATCGTACTACATGTGAAAAGGATTCTACTACTAAGGCAACTATTTTCTATCATATTCAGCTGTGAAACCATCAAAATTATCATTCGTTTGAAAATGACTGTACTTTTTCAAAAATTTAAATTTCAACGAATTTCGTGCATTTCTTTCGTTTTTTACTCCCTTTATTTCAAATTGTAGTATATTTAAGAGGAATTGTACCTATGAAGTATGTTTGCCTCTATCATATTCAGCTATTAAATTATCATAATGATGATTCATTAGAAAATGGCTCTACCTTTTCAAAGAATTATAAATTTGATCGAATTTCGTGGATTTCCATCGTTTGTACTCCCTTGTTTCGAATTGTACTATGTTAGAGAGAGATTGCACCTCTGAGGGACGTATTCGTCAATCATATTCAGCTATAAAATCATCACAATGATGATTTTATTTAAAAATGGCCGTACTTGGAAGAAAATAATCATTTTCTACGTATTTCGTGGATTTCCATCATTTGTACTCCCTCGTTTCGATTGTAGTATCTTACAGAGGGATTGTACCTCTGAGGGACATATTCTTCCCTAGTATTCAGCAATAAAATCATCATATTAATTATTCATTTGAAAATGGCTGTACTTTTTTAAAAAATAATAATTTTCTAAGTATTTCGTGGATTTCCATCGTTTGTACTTTCTCGTTTCGGATTGTACTATGTTACAGAGGGATGGTACCTCTGAGTGACATATCTTCCATAGTATTCAGCAATAAAATCATCATATTAATTATTCATTTGAAAATGGCTGTACTTTTTTAAAAAATAATAATTTTCTAAGTATTTCGTGGATTTCCATCGTTTGTACTTTCCCGTTTCGGATTGTACTATGTTACAGAGGGATTGTACCTCTGAGGGACGTATTCATCCATCATATTCAGCTATAAAATAATCACAATGATGATTTATTTAAAAAAGGCCGTACTTGGAAGAAAATAATAATTTTCTACAAATTTCGAGGATTTCCATCATTTGTACTCCCTCCTTCGGATTGTACTATGTTACAGAGGGATTGTACCTCTGAGGGACATATTCGTCCATCATATTCAGCTATAAAATCATCACAATGATTATTCATTTGAAAAAGGCCGTACTTGGAAGAAAATAATCATTTTCTACGTATTTCGCGGATTTCCATCGTTTGTACTCCCTTGTTTCGATTGTACTATTACAGAGGGATTGTACCTCTGAGGGACATATTCTTCCATGATATTGAGCTATAAAATCATCACATTAATTATTAATTTCAAAATGGCTGTACTTTTTAAAAAAATAATAATTTTCTACGTATTTCGTGCATTTCTGTCGTTTGTACTCCCTTGTTTCGGATTGTACCATGTTACAGAGGGATTGTACCTCTGAGGGACATATTCTTCCATCATATTCAGCTATAAAATCATCACAATGATGATTTTTGAAAAGGCTGTAATCATTTTCTATATTTCGTGGATTTCCATCATTTGTACTCCCTCGTTTCGGATTGTACTATGATACAGAGGGATTGTACCTCTGAGGAACATATTCTTCCATAATATTCAGCAATAAAATCATAACAATGATAATTCATTTGAAAATGCTTGTACTATTTTGAAAAATAATAATTTTCTAAGTATTTCGTGGATTTCCATCGTTTGTACTTTCCCGTTTCGGATTATACTATGTTACAGAGGGATTATACCTCTGAGGGACGTATTCATCCATCATATTCCGCTATAAAATCATCACAATGACGATTTATTTAAAAGGCCGTACTTGGAAGAAAATAATAATTTTCTACAAATTTCGTGCATTTCCGTCATTTGTACTCCCTCGTTTCGGATCGTACTATTTTAGAGAGGGATTGTACCTCTGAGGGACATATTCTTCCATAGTATTCAGCAATAAAATCATCATATTAATTATTCATTTGAAAATGGCTGTACTTTTAAAAAATAATAATTTTCTAAGTATTTCGTGGATTTCCATCGTTTGTACTTTCCCGTTTCGATTGTACTATGTTACAGAGGAATTGTACCTCTGAGGAACGTATTCATCCATCGTATTCAGCTATAAAATCATCACAATGATTATTCATTCGAAAATGGCCGTACTTGGAAGAAAATAATCATTTTCTACGTATTTCGCAGATTTCCATCGTTTGTACTCCCTTGTTTCGATTGTATTATATTACAGAGGGATTGTACCTCTGAGTGACATATTCTTCCATGATATTGAGCTATAAAATCATCACATTAATTATTCATTTCAAAATGGCTGTACTTTTAAAAAATAATCATTTTCTACGTATTTCGTGGATTTCTGTCGTTTGTACTCCCTTGTTTCGGATTGTACTATGTTATAGAGGGATTGTACCTCTGAGGGACGTATTCGTACATCATATTCATCTATATAATCATCACTTTGATGTTTTATTTAAAATGGCCGTATTTGGAAGAAAATATTAATTTTCTAGGAATTTCGTGAATTTCCATCGTTTGTACTCCCTTGTTTCGGATTGTACCATGTTAGAGAGGGATTGTACCTCTGAGGGGCGTCTTCAGTCTTCAGTCGTCTTCTTTCAGCTATAAAATCATTAAAATGATGGTTGACTTGAAAATGCCGCGAGTTTATGTTACTACACAAGGCGGTGATTGACAAAACTCTCAGTACACCATATCTCTTGTCCCTATAAGGTACAAACAAAATAAAAACGGTACAATCCGGTACTGACCTAGTATAATTTTAAACTCACTTGCCAACTTCAAACAGGTCAAAAACAATTTATATAGGTAATAAAGTTAATGAAAAGTATAGTAACAAAGAAGCCAGCTCGGGCTGGCAGGAAAGAAGAAATAAAATGATGTATATGTTATTTTAAATAAATAATAAGGGAGAAACGCGTCGTGATCCTCACCGGTGAGGACAATAAAAGTCCTAACCTAGTTAACCTACCAGCCTTTCACTAGCTTCCTAAGCGATGACTACACGAAGAAGAAAGGCAGAAAGAAACTCCGGGCTTTATTTTTGTCATCAATTGTCCATTAAATCTTTTATAATATTATTTTTAAATATATATATTTTTAATAAGTCTTTTGTATACAAAGTCTGATTAATTATATAAGCTAATATACGCACATCACCGTAAAAGTGCGGAGAAAATCCACCTAAAAGTATTTAACAACAATTAAAAATTAACGAAAAAAAAAAAACAGTAATACTATAAAAATTATTTTAAGAAAAATTTAACCGCCTTCAAAACCACTCAAAACCAAAAATAATTTCACATAACAAGTATATATTGGATACCAATTTTGGAGTCGGTGCCTAATTAAAATTGCTAGTTAGCTATATTTGTTGCATAGTCCATCTATGAGCTAAATTTCTTTCAAATCAATTAAAAGGAGTAGGTTTGCGTGTACTACAACATACACAGTGAAAGGTGTAATACCAAGCACATGTATGGTGTTTCATCTTTTTTCGAGGCAGGGAGTGTAATACACCCACATTTGACCAGCTATATGTAACAGGGGAAGAATTTGGGTAGTGTACAGTTCACAAATTTAAATATTTCCTTAATAGTTTTCATTTGCTGTGCTGCGGCGATGTGTTTATGTCCGGTGACAATCTGACTTGCTGACTTTGTACGCTGGCAGCACATTGTTTTCGTATATTCGTTAATGTATTTATCTAGCTTAACTAGCAATTTTAATTAGGCACCGAATCCAAAATTGGTATCCAATATATACTTGTTATGTGAAATTATTTTTGGTTTTGAGTGGTTTTTGAAGGCGGTTTAATTTTTGTTAAAATTATTTTTATTTTTGCTTTTTGTGTTAGTAAAAATAGACCGTCTCAATGGCATAGTTGTGTTTCGCTCACGATACGACTATCGCGCTGAGGAGTTACACCTCTGAGTACCACTGAAAAGGGGAAAGGTGTGATGCTATATATATGTATGTAAGAAGTAGATTCAAGCAAACCTAACGCAAAAACACAACTGTTATATTTGGCTCACAGTACTACTATCGCGCTGTGGTGTAACACCTCTGCCTACCCCTGAAAAGGGTAAAAGGTGTGATGCTACATATATGTATGTATGTAAAAAGGGGAGTCAATTAAACCCAACCCAAAAACACAACCGATATATTTCGATCATACTATAACTATTGCGCTGTGGTGTTACACCTCTGCCTACCCCTGAAAAGCGGAAAAGGTGTGATGCTATATGTATGTATGTATGTAAGAAGTAGAGTCCACTAAACCCAACACAAAAACACAACTGATATGTTTCACACACAGTACGACTATCGCGATGAAATGTTACGCCTCTGCCTACCCCTGACACGGGGAAAAGATGTTATGCTATATGTATAAGTATGTGAGAAGTACAGTCAACCAAACTCAATGCAAAAACATAACTAAATACGTCACAGGAAAGCTAAATTACCGATTTCGTTTTCTTGGACGACATAATTATTCTAGTTTTTTAATTTTAAAACCAAACTACCGAAGCGATCTTGAAAAAAATTTTATGGGACCAATCTGGAGAGAAATTCTTTCGAATAAAAAAAGAATTTTCCAAATCGGTTCATAAATGAGCGAGTTCTGAGGTAACAAACATACAAAAAAAAATTCACGTCGAATTGATAACCTCCTCCTTTTTGAAGTCGGTTAAAAACGTTTATAAAAACTATGAAACAGTGTACAGCGTGCATACGCCTACATTTACAAACATAATTTTGTTGTTTTACATTTCATATTTTGACATAGATCATACATACATACATGCATAATATATATTATAGCATCACACCTTTATCCCTTTTAAGGGATAGACAGAAGTGTAACACCACAGCGCGATAGCTGTACTGTGATCGAAATATTATCAGTTGTGTTTTTGATTTAAGTTTGCTTGAATCTACTTCTTACATACATATGTATAGCATCACACCTTTTCCCCTTTTCAGGGTAGGCAAAGGTGTAACATTTCAGCGCGATAGTCGTATTGTAAGTGAAACATAACTACGCCATCGAGACAGTATATTTTATAGTACAAGTCCATCTAGCTTAACCAGCAATTTTAATTAGGCACCGACTCCAAAATTCGTATCCAGTATATACCTGTTATGTGAAATTATTTTTGGTTTTGAGTGGTTTTTGAAGGCCGTTTATTTATTTTTATATTATTAAATTATTTTTATTTTCAAAACAGCTCGAGCAACATAATCCTTATTGTGGTAACTAATTAGCAACAAATTCCTACATTACGACTTATCAAATAAGTATAAGTTTCGTGAGTGTCCATGCTAGCTTGATATCAAGATAGCAGTGGTAGCTTTTTTCTAAACGGCTTGAGCAAAAAATCGAAATAGTGGTAACTAATTAGCAACAAATTAGCAACAAATTCCTACATTACGTCTGATCATATAAGTATAAGTTTCGTTATGGTCCATGCTAGCTTGATATCAAGATAGCAGTGACCGGTTTTTTTCTAAACGGCTTGAGCAACAAAATCGAAATAGTGGTAACTAATTAGCAACAAATTAGCAACAAATTCCTACATTACGTCTGATCAAATAAGTATAAGTTTCGTGAGGGTCCATGCTAGCTTGATATCAAGATAGCAGTGGTAGCTTTTTTCTAAACGGCTTGAGCAAAAAATCGAAATAGTGGTAACTAATGAGCAACAAATTAGCAACAAATTCCTACATTACGTCTGATCATATAAGTATAAGTTTCGTTATGGTCCATGCTAGCTTGATATCATGATAGCAGTGACCGGTTTTTTTTCTAAACGGCTGGAGCAACAAAATCGAAATAGTGGTAACTAATTAGCAACAAATTCCTACATTACGTCTGATCAAATAAGTATAAGTTTCGTGAGGGTCCATGCTAGCTTGATATCAAGATAGCAGTGGTAGCTTTTTTTTCTAAACGGCTTGAGCAAAAAATCGAAATAGTGGTAACTAATTAGCAACAAATTAGCAACAAATTCCTACATTACGTCTGATCATATAAGTATAAGTTTCGTTAGGGTCCATGCTAGCTTGATATCAAGATAGCAGTGGTAGCTTTTTTTTCTAAACGGCTTGAGCAAAAAAATCGAAATAGTGGTAACTAATTAGCAACAAATTAGCAACAAATTCCTACATTACGTCTGATCATATAAGTATAAGTTTCGTTATGGTCCATGCTAGCTTGATATCATGATAGCAGTGACCGGTTTTTCTAAACGGCTGAGAACAAAATCGAAATAGTGGTAACTAATTAGCAACAAATTAGCAACAAATTCTAAAATATATTTGGTTTAATTCTGCTAAGTTACTACTGCTACCTTGACAGAGCTAATAAAATTACGAATACAATTTGTCACGGTAAATAGTGGGGGGGGGGGGGGGGAAATTGCAACAGTACGTAAAACTACTCAGAAAATATGAAACTAGGGTCACTTGTTAATGCCAACTTTCCGTGAAATTTATATCGGGGATTTAGCTGTGGACGTTGGCTCGACAGATTTATCGCCCGGGACTCGCTTTTGACGAATTTATTGTTTTTTTTCGATTGGCCATGTAGTTTTAGTTAAAAAGTGAGATTATTCAATAGAGTAAAAAATCTGTTGCCTGGTTTTAAATTAAAAATACGAATTGAAAAAGGGGTCAATGATTATAACTATGAAGTTCCTTTTGTATTTATTTGTTTTTTTGTTAGGCATATAATGCAAAAACAACACTTAGCACTACGATAAAGCCGAAATTGTATCGACTGCCAAGGAATAAACATCTCTCGTTACTTCATTTACTTACCATCAAGGAGCAAAAGAGACACTTTTGCTCGTTTAAAAAAGAAACTTTGTAAAATGTTGTTATATATTAAACAATCAACATTTCTTTATTGTAAACGTTCTTGGCCTTCCAAAGTTATAATGCGTCCTTAGTTCATTTTATTCCTGCTGTTATATACTTTTCCCAACTGAAGATATTTTTTATATCAATATAAAATTACTGTTCATTGTAATCCAACGTTTAATTAACTACAAA